>NC_068439.1:87497195-87636678 GCF_023373465.1 Oncorhynchus keta | reverse complement strand
TGTGTTTACTTATAGCTTCCTGTGCCAACCGGAAGTGCCTTTAATTGGTGTCACAGTGGCAGTTTCCATGGGTTAGAAAAGTCACATCTCTCCAAAACTTCATATGTGTGACCAGGTAACCCTCCTAAACTGTAAATCAGTCATTTCTCCCAGCAGATGTCAAAGAAAAGCTCTCACACGCACACACAGCAAGGATGGAGTGAAAAAGTGTGGTTCTTAAAGACACAGAGAGCAGGCAATGGCATAAACATAATGTCTAGGCCGTGCCGAGTTCAACGAGATATCCCGCTTGACCGTAGCTCGCTCGGTCTGAGCGCAGCGACCATTAGAAAAGTAGGCCCAAAATGAAGCCTGCCCCACAAGCGTCATTTGCTTTTGGGTGACAGTGAGAGGGCACCGTTAGGGTAGAGAAGCACAATTCGACCTCAGAGTACGTTCTAAGGAGTCCTTCCGATCCCACGTGCAAGCCTAACGTTGACCGTGTGGCATTAACCCTTAATAGTTAAAAGAAGGTGTTTACTTCAAATAGTTTGCATTGACTTCTCCCCATAGGAATACATTGCCTGCACCCCTAAATTCAACCTGAAGTCTATATGGGTTATGAATGCCGTATGAACCTGTCTTTGATAACAGTCCATCAGGCCAGTATGAGGTCTACCTGTGTTGATTCTAGGCTTCCTGGACCAACCGGAAGTGGTTAAAATCACCCTAAAAGTGTTTTTCCATTACCTGCCTGCAGTTTGATAGACATAGTGCATTCAACCTGTGTAAATCAGTCAATTCTTAACGTAAGGACTTAAACTCAGGATTCTGTAAGTTTCTATGTCAATCAAGACATGGTTTACTTTTATACTTCCTGTGCCAACCGGAAGTGCCTTTAATGATGTCACAGTGGCAGTTTCCAAGGGTTAAAAAGGTCAGATCTTTCAAAACTTCATATGTGTGACTAGGTAACCCTCATGAACTGTAAATCAGTCATTTCTCCCAACAGATGTCAAAGAAAGCTCTCACACGCACACACAGCAAGGCTGGAGTGAAAAGTGCGGTTCTCAAAGACACAGAGAGCAGGCAATGGCATAAACATAATGTCTAGGCCGTGCCGAGTTCAACGAGATATCCCGCTTGACCGTAGCTCGCTCGGTCTGAGCGCAGCGACCATTAGAAAAGTAGGCCCAAAATGAAGCCTGCCCCACAACGTCATTTGCTTTTGGGTGACAGTGAGAGAACCGTTAGGGTGAGAAGCACAATTCGACCTCAGGTACGTTCCTAAGGTCCTTCCGATCCGTGCAAGCCTAACCTTGACCGTGTGGCATTAACCCTTAATAGTTAAAAGAAGGTGTTTACTGAATCAAAGAGTTTGCATTGACTTCTCTCCCCATAGGAATACATTGCCTGAACCCCTAAATTCAACCTGAAGTCTATATGGGTTTACTTATAGCTTCCTGTGAATGCCGTATGAACCTGTCTTTGATGACAGTCCATCAGGCCAGTATGAAAAAGTGCGGTTCTCAAAGGTCTACCTGTGTTGATTCTAAGCTTCCTGGACCAACCGGAAGTGGTTAAAATCACCCTAAAAGTGTTTTTCCATTACCTGCCTGCAGTTTGATAGACATAGTGCATTCAACCCTGTGTAAATCAGTCAATTCTTAACGCCTGCAGTAAGGACTTAAAACTCAGGATTCTGTAAGTTTCTATGTCAATCAAGACATGGGTTTACTTATAGCTTCCTGTGCCAACCGGAAGTGCCTTTAATGATGTCACAGTGGCAGTTTCCAAGGGTTAAAAAGGTCAGATCTTTCAAAACTTCATATGTGTGACTAGGTAACCCTCATGAACTGTAAATCAGTCATTTCTCCCAACAGATGTCAAAGAAAAGCTCTCACACGACACACACAGCAAGGCTGGAGTGAAAAAGTGCGGTTCTCAAAGACACAGAGAGCAGGCAATGGCATAAACATAATCTCTAGGCCGTGCCGAGTTCAACGAGATATCCCGCTTGACCGTAGCTCGCTCGGTCTGAGCGCAGCGACCATTAGAAAGTAGGCCCAAAATGAAGCCTGCCCCACAACGTCATTTGCTTTTGGGTGACAGTGAGAGAACCGTTAGGTGAGAAGCACAATTCGACCTCAGGTACGTTCCTAAGGTCCTTCCGATCCGTGCAAGCCTAACCTTGACCGTGTGGCATTAACCCTTAATAGTTAAAAGAAGGTGTTTACTTCAAAGAGTTTGCATTGACTTCTCTCCCCATAGGAATACATTGCCTGAACCCCTAAATTCAACCTGAAGTCTATATGTGGTTATGAATGTTTTATGAACCTGTCTTTGATGACAGTCCATCAGGCCAGTATGAGGTCTACCTGTGTTGATTCTAAGCTTCCTGGACCAACCGGAAGTGGTTAAAATCACCCTAAAAGTGTTTTTCCATTACCTGCCTGCAGTTTGATAGACATAGTGCATTCAACCCCTGTGTAAATCAGTCAATTCTTAACGTAAGGACTTAAACACAGGATTCTGTAAAAGCATAGCCCAGTGAGGATATGTGTTGACTTATAGCTTCCTGTGCCAACCGGAAGTGCCTTAATTGGTGTCTCAGGGGCTGTTTCGAGGGTTAAAAAGTCAGATCTGTCCAAAACTTCATATGTGTGATTAGGCAACCCCCATGAACTGTAAATCAGTCATTTTTCCCATAAAATTTCAAAGGAAAACTAAATCACACAGACACACAACTTGGAAGGAGGGACGTTGGGGTTTGTAGAGACAGACAGTGCCTCCAATAGTTAGCTTTGTTCGAGCTAAAAAAGAACCAGACCTAGAGTTCAAACTTTAGAAACCTGTTCTAGACCTCAGGTCGATAGTGCGTGGTGAGTTAGGTGGCTCTAGAAGGTTCTCGACCGAGAAATAGCCTCGTACATTTGCAATGATTTCAATTCATTTTGACCATTACGAAAATGGCGACATTTAGAAAAGTCTCAGAGACACAAGACTAGGTGCATTGGAACCGGCTCGGCCATAGAGCCACAGGACCCCAACGTTTGCGGTCCGATAGCTCATTCAAGGACCCCATAGCAAGGCATGGAAAAAGTGGATTTTCAGCACCAATTAGGGTTTTACTCGGGCACCGAAGGACCCATCGAGCCGAAACTCGGGATTCGGGGTCGCCTCACATAGGCCTTCACATAATGTCTGACCTGGACCCGCAGCTAGAACGTAACTATGTGTTTTACGTTTTTATTATGTTTTAAACTAAAGGCGCTGTGAATTATGGGCCTGCTCTGACATATGTGATAGTTGGCTTCTAAATGAGTTGGAAAAAGTGGGTTTGGTGTCAATTGGTATCAGTTTGGTGTCAGAATGACATCTAATTGACTGGTGGACACTGACTTGCTAGTTGACTTTGTACATTAGCAATATGTTTAAACGGAGAGGGACCATCACCAAAAGTGACATTCTGAAATCAACCCTAACGAGCCATGGAGATGAACCAGAATCACTGCCCAGCTATCCCGAGTTCATCGGGCCAGTCAATTTCACATTCCTGCAGGATTTTATAGCATGACAAATTCGTATGGTACCTGCCCATTGAACCATATTGCAAATGCACAGTGACTTTGCAAAATTCTATAGTGAGAAAACATAAACAAATGGACATGATGAAATCAACACAACGAGTGATGGAAATGTACAACTATCACTGCTCAGCCATCCTGTGTTCATCAGACCAGTCAATTTTGCATTTTTGAGCATGTCAAATTTCATATGGTAAATGCACATTGAAACATATTGCAAATGCGCGTGCACTTGCAATATGATTCTATAGTGTAAAAACATCACCTAATGGACATGATGAAATCAACACAACGAGTGATGGAAATGTACAACTATCACTGCCCGGCCATCCTGTGTTCCCATAGCGAGCATTAATATCAGAATGACCGGTAAATGCATTTACAACCATATTTTTATTTTTGGGTTACCAGTTGCACAACAATGCACGTGCATTTGCAATATGATTCTATAGTGAAAAAACATCACCTAATGGACATGATGAAATCAACACAACGAGTGATGGAAATGTACAACTATCACTGCTCGGCCATCCTGTGTCCATCAGACCAGTCAATTTTGCATTTTTGAGCATGTCAAATTTCATATGCAAATGTAAATGCACATTGAAACATATTGCAAATGCGCATCCTGTGTTCGACCAGTCAATTTTGCAATATGATTCTATAGTGTAAAAACATCACCTAATGGACATGATGAAATCAACACAACGAGTGATGGAAATGTACAACTATCACTGCTCGGCCATCCTGTGTTCCATCAGACCAGTCAATTTTGCATTTTTGAGCATTTCAAATTTCATATGGTAAATGCCCTATTGAACATATTGCAAATGCACGTGCATTTGCAATATGATTCTATAGTGAAAAACATCACCTAATGGACATGATGAAATCAACACAACGAGTGATGGAAATGTACAACTATCACTGCTCAGCCATCCTGTCCATCAGACCAGTCAATTTTGCATTTTGAGCATGTCAACCCATTTCATATGGTAAATGCACATTGGAAACATATTGCAAATGCGCGCACTTGCAATATGATTCTATAGTGTAAAAACATCACCTAATGGACATGATGAAATCAACACAACGAGTGATGGAAATGTACAACTATCACTGCTCGCCATCCTGTGTCCATCAGACCAGTCAATTTTGCAGAATTTTAAAATGCATGACAAATTTTTTATGGTAAATGCACATTACCAGTTGCAAATGCACGTGACTTTGCAATATGATTCTATAGTGAAAAAACATCACCTAATGGACATGATGAAATCAACACAACGAGTGATGGAAATGTACAACTATCACTGCTCGGCCATCCTGTGTTCATCAGACCAATATCAATTTTGCATTTTGAGCATGTCAATTTTTATTTTTGGTAAATACCATTGAAACATATTGCAAAATGCGCGCACTTGCAATATGATTCTATAGTGTAAAAACATCACCTAATGGACATGATGAAATCAACACAACGAGTGATGAAATGTACAACTATCACTGCCCGGCCATCCTGTGTCCATCAGACCAGTCAATTTTGCATTTTTGAGCATGTCAAATTTCATATTTTTGGTAAATGCACATTGAAACATATTGCAAATGCGCGCACTTGCAATATGATTCTATAGTGAAAAACATCACCTAATGGACATGATGAAATCAACACAACGAGTGATGGAAATGTACAACTATCACTGCTCGGCCATCCTGTGTCCATCAGACCAGTCAATTTTGCATTTTTGAGCATGTCAAATTTCATATGGTAAATGCACATTGAAACATATTGCAAATGCGCGCACTTGCAATATGATTCTATAGTGTAAAAACATCACCTAATGGACATGATGAAATCAACACAACGAGTGATGGAAATGTACAACTATCACTGCCCGGCCATCCTGTGTTCCCATAGCAGATTAATATCAGAATGACCGGTTTTGCATTTTTGAACCATTTCAAATTTTTGGGTTACCAGTTGCACAACAATGCACGTGCATTTGCAATATGATTCTATAGTGAAAAACATCACCTAATGGACATGATGAAATCAACACAACGAGTGATGGAAATGTACAACTATCACTGCCAGGCCATCCTGTGTTCATCAGGCCAGTCAATTTCACATTCCTGCAGGATTTTTCATAGCATGACAAATTCGTGATGGTACCTGCCCATTGAACCATATTGCAAATGCATTTACAGTGACTTTGCAAAAATGTGAGAAAACATAAACAAATGGACATGATGAAATCAACACAACGAGTGATGGAAATGTACAACTATCACTGCTCAGCCATCCTGTGTTCATCAGACCAGTCAATTTTGCATTTTTGAGCAAGGTCAAATTTCATATGGTAAATGCACATTGAAACATATTGCAAATGCACGTGCACTTGCAATATGATTATATAGTGAAAAAACATCACAAAATGGACATGATGAAGTCAACACAACCCAGTGATGGAAAGGAACAACTATCACTGCCCGGCCATCCCGAGTTCATCAGGCCAGTCAATTTTGCATTTCTGCAGGATTTTTGAGCATGTCAAATTTCTTATGTCATTTGGCCCACAAAAAAATCCTTATGCACAATTTAAAAAAATATATAAAAAAATATGATAATAAAATTGGACAAAAGTATATTCATACAGTTCTTACACATGTGTAATTGACAAAAAATTGAAAGAATTTCAAAACGGTCCAGAAAGCACTTTTAAGGGTGTGTGAAGTTTTTACAAAATTTTGACATTTTGACTTTTGACTTTGACTTCCTATGAAATCATATTGGAATTGGACAAAACATATTCCTTATGCGCATATAAAAAAAAATTAAAAAAATTATGATAATAAAATTGGACAAAAGTATATTCATACAGTTCTTACACATGTGTAATTGACAAAAAAATCGAAAGAATTTCGAAAAACGGTCCAGAAAGCACTTTTTTATGGGTGTGTGAAGTTTTTTACAAAATTTTGACATTTTTGACTTTTGACTTTTGACTTCCTATGAAATCATATTGGAATTGGACAAAACATATTCCTTATGCGCATATAAATTTTTTTAAAAAAAATTATGATAATAAAATTGGACAAAAGTATATTCATACAGTTCTTACACATGTGTAATTGACAAAAAAATCGAAAGAATTTCGAAAAACGGTCCAGAAAGCACTTTTTTAAGGGGTGATAAGTTTTTGAAAAAAATTTCATTTTTTCAAAATTTTACTTTTGGACATTAATTTGGGTTACATCTCCAATATGAAAAACCCCGGTGGAGCGCATTTGCCCCCTGTTGAATTTTTAAAGTGTTACAACTGGCAATTACCATATGGCATTTGCAATACACTTTGCATGAATCAACGCCGAATTGGGTGGTATTGGCCAATGTGTATATGGTTTGTCCGATGCCAATGACTTGCCATTCATTTTTGTCCAATACAGGGGGATTCCCTTACATGACTTCTAACAGTAGGTTGTCGTAAGACAAGGCTGCATGAAGTGTGAACTGGAGTTTTCTTGGATCCATAAAACAATGTGCTTTTGGAGAATGTGGGCATCGATCCCACTACCTCACGCGTGCAAAGCATTTGAGCTAATTCCCCAGCCATTTGGAATTTCTGCAAGAAGCAACCAAGAGGGTCCAGTCTTGTCAGGCTATGCTGTTGGTGGACTTGTTTGTTGATGTGCCAGCACTTGCAGAGTCTCAGTGCATTTCAACAATTGAGCAAAATAGCAAATTGCCGGTTAGCTCAGTTGGTTAGAGTGTGGTGCTAATAACGCCAAGGTCATGGGTTCGATCCCCATACTGGCTATTATGTACATTTTGAGTGTCAAAATTACGAGTCACATGCATGTGAATTGTCAAGGGTGCCACAGAATTATGTTGATTGAATTGCCGGAATAGCTCAGTTGGGAGAGCGTTAGACTGAAGATCTAAAGGTCCCTGGTTTGATCGCGGGTTTCGGCATCTTTATTTGTTCTTTCTTTATGCTCTGGCTTCAAGGAACCTTTCCACAGCTTTGTTTGTGGGCCTCAATGGTGTGTGCTACGCTGCTCCTCTGAAAGTAAGGGAATACCCCCCTGTATTGGACAAAAATGAATGGCATGTCATTGGCATCGGACAAACCATATACACATTGGCCAATACCACCCAATTCGGCGTTGATTCATCCAAAGTGTATTGCAAATGCCATATGGTAATTGCCAGTTGTAACACTTTAAAAATTCAACAGGGGGCAAATGCGCTCCACCGGGGTTTTTCATATTGGATATGTAACCCAAATTAATGTCCAAAAGTAAAATTTTGAAAAAATGAACTTTTTTCAAAAACTTATCACCCCTTAAAAAAGTGCTTTCTGGACCGTTTTCGAAATTCTTTCGATTTTTTGTCAATTACACATGTGTAAGAACTGTATGAATATACTTTTGTCCAATTTTATTATCATAATTTTTTTAATTTTTTTTATATGCGCATAAGGAATATGTTTTGTCCAATTCCAATATGATTTCATAGGAAGTCAAAAGTCAAAAGTCAAAAATGTCAAAATTTTGTAAAAAACTTCACACACCCATAAAAAAGTGCTTTCTGGACCGTTTTTCGAAATTCTTTCGATTTTTTGTCAATTACACATGTGTAAGAACTGTATGAATATACTTTTGTCCAATTTTATTATCATAATTTTTTTTTTTTTTACATGCGCATAAGGAATATGTTTTGTCCAATTCCAATATGATTTCATAGGAAGTCAAAAGTCAAAAGTCAAAAATGTCAAAATTTTGTAAAAACTTCACACACCCTTAAAAAGTGCTTTCTGGACCGTTTTTTGAAATTCTTTCAATTTTTTTGTCAATTACACATGTGTAAGAACTGTATGAATATACTTTTGTCCAATTTTATTATCATATTTTTTTATATTTTTTTAATTGTGCATAAGGAATTTTTTGTGGGCCAAATGATTTCATAAGAAATTTGACATGCTCAAAAATGTCAAAATTGCAAAAATGCAAAAAAAAGTTTTCCATGACTGTTTTCCTTTTGTGATGAATTAACATGGGATGGCCTTTTGGGCAGTGATAGTTGTTCCTTTCCATCACTCAAAAGTTGTGTTGAAAAACTTCATCATGTCCATTTTGTGATGTTTTTTCACTATAGAATCATATTGCAAGTGCACGCGCATTTGCAATATGTTTCAATGTGCATTTACCATATGAAATTTGACATGCTCAAAAATGCAAAATTGACTGGTCTGATGAACACAGGATGGCCGAGCAGTGATAGTTGTACATTTCCATCACTCGTTGTGTTGATTTCATCATGTCCATTAGGTGATGTTTTTCACTATAGAATCATATTGCAAGTGCACGCGCATTTGCAATATGTTTCAATGTGCATTTACCATATGAAATTTGACATGCTCAAAAATGCAAAATTGACTGGTCTGATGAACACAGGATGGCTGAGCAGTGATAGTTGTACATTTCCATCACCTGTTGTGTTGATTTCATCATGTCCATTTGTTTATGTTTTTCACTTTCATGCAAAGCACTGTGCATTTGCAATATGGTTCAATGGGCAGGTACCATCACGAATTTGTCATGCTATAAAAATCCTGCAGGAATGTGAAATTGACTGGTCTGATGAACACAGGATGGCCGAGCAGTGATAGTTGTACATTTCCATCACTTGTTGTGTTGATTTCATCATGTCCATTAGGTGATGTTTTTCACTATAGAATCATATTGCAAATGCACGTGCATTGTTGTGCAACTGGTAACCCAAAAATTAAAATATGGTTGTAAATGCATTTACCGGGACTCCTATTATCCATGCTCGCTATGGGAGTTCCCTACTAGGGCCCTCTATCTATGGGGGCAGTCCTGAGTGCTTTATGGACTGTTGATAAAATATTCTGATGGATACGCATGTTGTGCAACTGGTGATTGAAAATAGGCACCTGGTAACCCAAAAATGAAAATATGGTTGTGAATGCATTTACCGGTCATTCTGATATTAATGCCCGCTTGACTGGGATGGACACAGGATGGCCGAGCAGTGATAGTTGTACATTTCCATCACTCGTTGTGTTGATTTCATCATGTCCATTAGGTGATGTTTTTCACTATAGAATCATATTGCAAGTGCGCGCATTTGCAATATGTTTCAATGTGCATTTACCATATGAAATTTGAAATGCTCAAAAATGCAAAATTGACTGGTCTGATGGACACAGGATGGCCGAGCAGTGATAGTTGTACATTTCCATCACTCGTTGTGTTGATTTCATCATGTCCATTAGGTGATGTTTTTCACTATAGAATCATATTGCAAATGCACGTGCATTGTTGTGCAACTGGTAACCCAAAAATAAAAATATGGTTGTAAATGCATTTACCGGTCATTCTGATATTAATGCTCGCTATGGGAACACAGGATGGCCGGGCAGTGATAGTTGTACATTTCCATCACTCGTTGTGTTGATTTCATCATGTCCATTAGGTGATGTTTTTACACTATAGAATCATATTGCAAGTGCGCGCGCATTTGCAATATGTTTCAATGTGCATTTACCATATGAAATTTGACATGCTCAAAAATGCAAAATTGACTGGTCTGATGGACACAGGATGGCCGAGCAGTGATAGTTGTACATTTCCATCACTCGTTGTGTTGATTTCATCATGTCCATTAGGTGATGTTTTTTCACTATAGAATCATATTGCAAGTGCGCGCATTTGCAATATGTTTCAATGTGCATTTACCATATGAAATTTGACATGCTCAAAAATGCAAAATTGACTGGTCTGATGGACACAGGATGGCCGAGCAGTGATAGTTGTACATTTCCATCACTCGTTGTGTTGATTTCATCATGTCCATTAGGTGATGTTTTTCACTATAGAATCATATTGCAAATGCGCGTGCATTTGCAATATGTTTCAATGTGCATTTACCATATGAAATTTGACATGCTCAAAAATGCAAAATTGACTGGTCTGATGGGAACACAGGATGGCCGAGCAGTGATAGTTGTACATTTCCATCACTCGTTGTGTTGATTTCATCATGTCCATTAGGTGATGTTTTTCACTATAGAATCATATTGCAAATGCGCGTGCATTGTTGTTTCAACTGGTAACCAAAAATAAAATATTTGTAAATGCATTTAAAAATTCAATTAATTGACTGGTATGATGGAACACAGGATGGCCGAGCAGTGATAGTTGTACATTTCCATCACTCGTTGTGTTGATTTCATCATGTCCATTAGGTGATGTTTTTACACTATAGAATCATATTGCAAGTGCGCGCGCATTTGCAATATGTTTCAATGTGCATTTACCATATGAAATTTGACATGCTCAAAAATGCAAAATTGACTGGTCTGATGGACACAGGATGGCCGAGCAGTGATAGTTGTACATTTCCATCACTCGTTGTGTTGATTTCATCATGTCCATTAGGTGATGTTTTTACACTATAGAATCATATTGCAAGTGCGCGCGCATTTGCAATATGTTTCAATGTGCATTTACCATATGAAATTTGACATGCTCAAAAATGCAAAATTGACTGGTCTGATGAACACAGGATGGCTGAGCAGTGATAGTTGTACATTTCCATCACTCGTTGTGTTGATTTCATCATGTCCATTTGTTTATGTTTTCTCACTTTTGCAAAGTCACTGTGCATTTGCAATATGGTTCAATGGGCAGGTACCATCACGAATTTGTCATGCTATAAAAATCCTGCAGGAATGTGAAATTGACTGGCCCGATGAACTCGGGATAGCTGGGCAGTGATTCTGGTTCATCTCCATGGCTCGTTAGGGTTGATTTCAGAATGTCACTTTTGGTGATGGTCCCTCTCCGTTTAAACATATTGCTAATGTACAAAAGTCAACTAGCAAGTCAGTGTCCATCAGTCAATTAGATGTCATTTTGACACCAAACTGATACCAATTGACACCAAACCCACTTTTTCCAACTCATTTAGAAGCCAACTATCATATATGTCAGAGCAGGCCCATAATTCACAGCGCCTTTAGTTTAAAACATAATAAAAACGTAAAACACATAGTTACGTTCTAGCTGCGGGTCCAGGTCAGACATTATGTGAAGGCCTATGTGAGGCGACCCCGAATCCCGAGTTTCGGCTCGATAGGTCCTTCGGTGCCCGAGTAAAACCCTAATTGGTGCTGAAAATCCACTTTTTTCCATGCCTTGCTATGGGGTCCTTGAATGAGCTATCGGACCGAAACGTTGGGGTCCGTCTCTATGGGCCGAGCCGGTTCCAATGCACCTAGTCTTGTGTCTCTGAGACTTTTCTAAATGTCGCCATTTTCGTAATGGTCAAAATGAATTGAAATCATTGCAAATGTACGAGGCTATTTCTCGGTCCGAGAACCTTCTAGAGCCACCTAACTCACCACGCACTATCGACCCGAGGTCTAGAACAGGTTTCTAAAGTTTCGGAACTCTAGGTCTGACGGTTCTTTTTTAGCTCGAACAAAGCTAACTATTGGAGGCACTGTCTGTCTCTACAACCCCCAATACGTCCCTCCTTCCAAGTTGTGTGTCTGTGTGATTTAGTTTTCCTTTGAAATTTTATGGGAAAAATGACTGATTTACAGTTCATGGGGGTTGCCTAATCACACATATGAAGTTTTGGACAGATCTGACTTTTTTAACCCCTCGAAACAGCCCCTGAGACACCAATTAAGGCACTTCCGGTTGGCACAGGAAGCTATAAGTCAACACATATCCTCACTGGGCTATGCTTTTACAGAATCCTGTGTTTTAAGTCCTTACGTTAAGAATTGACTGATTTACACAGGGTTGAATGCACTATGTCTATCAAACTGCAGGCAGGTAATGGAAAAACACTTTTAGGGTGATTTTAACCACTTCCGGTTGGTCCAGGAAGCCTAGAATCAACACAGGTAGACCTCATACTGGCCTGATGGACTGTTATCAAAGACAGGTTCATACGGCATTCATAACCCATATAGACTTCAGGTTGAATTTAGGGGTGCAGGCAATGTATTCCTATGGGGAGAGAAGTCAATGCAAACTATTTGAAGTAAACACCTTCTTTTAACTATTAAGGGTTAATGCCACACGGTCAACGTTAGGCTTGCACGGATCGGAAGGACCTTAGGAACGTACCTGAGGTCGAATTGTGCTTCTCACCCTAACGGTTCTCTCACTGTCACCCAAAAGCAAATGACGTTGTGGGGCAGGCTTCATTTTGGGCCTACTTTTCTAATGGTCGCTGCGCTCAGACCGAGCGAGCTACGGTCAAGCGGGATATCTCGTTGAACTCGGCACGGCCTAGAGATTATGTTTATGCCATTGCCTGCTCTCTGTGTCTTTGAGAACCGCACTTTTTCACTCCAGCCTTGCTGTGTGTGCGTGTGAGAGCTTTTCTTTGACATCTGTTGGGAGAAATGACTGATTTACAGTTCATGAGGGTTACCTAGTCACACATATGAAGTTTTGAAAAGATCTGACCTTTTTAACCCTTGGAAACTGCCACTGTGACATCATTAAAGGCACTTCCGGTTGGCACAGGAAGCTATAAGTAAACCCATGTCTTGATTGACATAGAAACTTACAGAATCCTGAGTTTTAAGTCCTTACGTTAAGAATTGACTGATTTACACAGGGTTGAATGCACTATGTCTATCAAACTGCAGGCAGGTAATGGAAAAACAATTTTAGGGTGATTTTAACCACTTCCGGTTGGTCCAGGAAGCCTAGAATCAACACAGGTAGACCTCATACTGGCCTGATGGACTGTTACCAAAGACAGGTTCATACGGCATTCATAACCCATATAGACTTCAGGTTGAATTTAGGGGTGCAGGCAATGTATTCCTATGGGGAGAGAAATCAATGCAAACTATTTGAAGTAAACACCTTCTTTTAACTATTAAGGGTTAATGCCACACGGTCAAGGTTAGGCTTGCACGGATCGGAAGGACCTTAGGAACGTACCTGAGGTCGAATTGTGCTTCTCACCCTAACGGTTCTCTCACTGTCACCCAAAAGCAAATGACGTTGTGGGGCAGGCTTCATTTTGGGCCTACTTTTCTAATGGTCGCTGCGCTCAGACCGAGCGAGCTACGGTCAAGCGGGATATCTCGTTGAACTCGGCACGGCCTAGACATTATGTTTATGCCATTGCCTGCTCTCTGTGTCTTTGAGAACCACACTTTTTCACTCCATCCTTGCTGTGTGTGCGTGTGAGAGCTTTTCTTTGACATCTGTTGGGAGAGATGACTGATTTACAGTTCATGAGGGTTACCTAGTCACACATATGAAGTTTTGAAAATATCTGACTTTTTTAACCCCTCGAAACAGCCCCTGAGACACCAATTAAGGCACTTCCGGTTGTCACAGGAAGCTATAAGTCAACATATATCCTCACTGGGCTATGCTTTTACAGAATCCTGAGTTTTAAGTCCTTACGTTAAGAATTGACTGATTTACACAGGGTTGAATGCACTATGTCTATCAAACTGCAGGCAGGTAATGGAAAAACACTTTTAGGGTGATTTTAACCACTTCCGGTTGGTCCAGGAAGCTTAGAATCAACACAGGTAGACCTCATACTGGCCTGATGGACTGTTACCAAAGACAGGTTCATACGGCATTCATAACCCATATAGACTTCAGGTTGAATTTAGGGGTAAAGGCAATGTATTCCTATGGGGAGAGAAGTCAATGCAAACTCTTTGAAGTAAACACCTTCTTTTAACTATTAAGGGTTAATGCCACACGGTCAAGGTTAGGCTTGCACGGATCGGAAGGACCTTAGGAACGTACCTGAGGTCGAATTGTGCTTCTCACCCTAACGGTTCTCTCACTGTCACCCAAAAGCAAATGACATTGAGGGCCAGGCTTCCTTTTGCGCCTTCTTTTTTTTTCAAGGTCGCTGCACTCAGAGCGAGCTACGGTCAAGCGGGGCGTCTCGTTGAACTCTGCACAGCCTGGAGACTATGGTGATGCCATTTTTTGTGTTGATTTCAGAATGCCATTTTGGTGATGGTCCCTCTCCGTTTAAACATATTGCTAATGTACAAAAGTCAACTAGCAAGTCAGTGTCCACCAGTCAATTAGATGTCATTCTGACACCAAACTGATACCAATTGACACCAAACCCACTTTTTCCAACTCATTTAGAAGCCAACTATCACATATGTCAGAGCAGGCCCATAATTCACAGCGCCATTAGTTTAAAACATAATAAAAACGTAAAACACATAGTTACGTTCTAGCTGCGGGTCCAGGTCAGACATTATGTGAAGGCCTATGTGAGGCGACCCCGAATCCCGAGTTTCGGCTCGATAGGTCCTTCGGTGCCCGAGTAAAACCCTAATTGGTGCTGAAAATCCACTTTTTCCATGCCTTGCTATGGGGTCCTTGAATGAGCTATCGGACCGAAACGTTGGGGTCCGTCTCTATGGGCCGAGCCGGTTCCAATGCACCTAGTCTTGTGTCTCTGAGACTTTTCTAAATGTCGCCATTTTCGTAATGGTCAAAATGAATTGAAATCATTGCAAATGTACGAGGCTATTTCTCGGTCCGAGAACCTTCTAGAGCCACCTAACTCACCACGCACTATCGACCCGAGGTCTAGAACAGGTTTCTAAAGTTTCGAACTCTAGGTCTGACGGTTCTTTTTTAGCTCGAACAAAGCTAACTATTGGAGGCACTGTCTGTCTCTACAAACCCCAATACGTCCCTCCTTCCAAGTTGTGTGTCTGTGTGATTTAGTTTTCCTTTGAAATTTTATGGGAAAAATGACTGATTTACAGTTCATGGGGGTTGCCTAATCACACATATGAAGTTTTGGACAGATCTGACTTTTTTAACCCCTCGAAACAGCCCCTGAGACACCAATTAAGGCACTTCCGGTTGTCACAGGAAGCTATAAGTCAACACATATCCTCACTGGGCTATGCTTTTACAGAATCCTGAGTTTTAAGTCCTTACGTTAAGAATTGACTGATTTACACAGGGTTGAATGCACTATGTCTATCAAACTGCAGGCAGGTAATGGAAAAACACTTTTAGGGTGATTTTAACCACTTCCGGTTGGTCCAGGAAGCTTAGAATCAACACAGGTAGACCTCATACTGGCCTGATGGACTGTTACCAAAGACAGGTTCATACGGCATTCATAACCCATATAGACTTCAGGTTGAATTTAGGGGTAAAGGCAATGTATTCCTATGGGGAGAGAAATCAATGCAAACTTTTTGAAGTAAACACCATCTTTTAACTATTAAGGGTTAATGCCACACGGTCAACGTTAGGCTTGCACGGATCGGAAGGACCTTAGGAACATACCTGAGGTCGAATTGTGCTTCTCACCCTAACGGTTCTCTCACTGTCACCCAAAAGCAAATGACGTTGTGGGGCAGGCTTCATTTTGGGCCTACTTTTCTAATGGTCGCTGCGCTCAGACCGAGCGAGCTACGGTCAAGCGGGATATCTCGTTGAACTCGGCACGGCCTAGACATTATGTTTATGCCATTGCCTGCTCTCTGTGTCTTTAAGAACCACACTTTTTCACTCCATCCTTGCTGTGTGTGCGTGTGAGAGCTTTTCTTTGACATCTGCTGGGAGAAATGACTGATTTACAGTTCATGAGGGTTACCTAGTCACACATATGAAGTTTTGAAAAGATCTGACCTTTTTAACCCATGGAAACTGCCACTGTGACACCATTAAAGGCACTTCCGGTTGGCACAGGAAGCTATAAATAAACTCATATCATGATTGGGGTATGCCTTTACAGAATCCCGAGTTTTAAGTCTTTACGTTAAGAACTGAGTTATTTACGGAGGGTTTAGTGAGTGTGTGTTATTTCAGAAAATCATAGAAAATCACAGAAATCTCGCAGAGCTCCGCAGCACACTTTAAAAAGATTCGTAAGAACAACCTGCAACTGGATCTGTAACCGTTGAAAAAAAACACCTATCCGTGAACATCACCAAGGTGTCGTTGTACGATTTCTCTTAAATGACGATAGATAAATGGCTGGTTCTTTTTTATTGACACCGGAGGCTCCTTGACTTTGACGTGAAGTGGAAAAATAATTTCTCTATTTTCATTTTGGACCTTTAATCCCAGATAAATGGCCATAACTCAAAAACCGTTGAGGCCTAGACGCCATCTTGTTCGGGGCCAACTGCCCATTATGCCGCCCCTACGCTCACCGAGTTTCGGCTTCTAAATATTTTCAGTTTTCGAGATAAGGCCCCGTCGTGAATCGTGATGTTTTGTAGCAATAGCCATATGATTGCTTATGCCCTCTTGTGGGAATTTCCGGGACATGGGAAAAATGACATAAATCTTATTATTTTTGTAAACGGAAACCGAATGTCCGACAACGTTCATTTGATGACTTCCTGGTAGGTCCGGCCCTGCCGCTCGCCCGACGCCGTCCGCGAATTTTACAAACGATTTCGGACGTCTAGTAAGGGACCGTACATTTGCAATATGGACTTTCTCACTAACCATACAGGTACTGCCGAATTCTTCCCTTAAGGTATGGGCAGGCGGCCTAGCGGTTAAAAGCATTGGCCCGTAACCGAAAGGTAATGGTTTGAATCTCTAAAGTCTGCTGTTCTGCCCTTGAGCAAGACATTTAACCCCCAAAAACTGCTCCTGGGAGGCAATAATATGATTCAGAGGTATGAGACTATATGCAAAAGACACATTTTGCTTGAATGTATTCATTTGTGCAACTAGATACTTATTCAGCCCTCTACTGTCGTCTTCAGGACTAGATCCTTATTAAAACCTCTACTGTCGTCTTCAGGACTAGATCCTTATTCAATCCTCTACTGTCGTCTTCAGGACTAGATCCTTATTCAATCCTCTACTGTCGTCTTCAGGACTAGATCCTTATTCAACCCTCTACTGTCGTCTTCAGGACTAGATCCTTATTCAATCCTCTACTGTCGTCTTCAGGACTAGATCCTTATTCAATCCTCTAGTGTCGTCTTCAGGACTAGATCCTTATTCAATCCTCTACTAACGTCTTCAGGACTAGATCCTTATTCAATCCTCTACTGTCGTCTTCAGGACTAGATCCTTATTCAGCCCTCTACTGTCGTCTTCAGGACTAGATCCTTATTCAATCCTCTACTAACGTCTTCAGGACTAGATCCTTATTCAATCCTCTACTGTCGTCTTCAGGACTAGATCCTTATTCAATCCTCTACTAACGTCTTCAGGACTAGATCCTTATTCAACCCTCTACTAACGTCTTCAGGACTAGATCCTTATTCAGTCCTCTACTGTCGTCTTCAGGACTAGATCCTTATTCAGCCCTCTACTGTCGTCTTCAGGACTAGATCCTTATTCAACCCTCTACTGTCGTCTTCAGGACTAGATCCTTATTCAATCCTCTACTGTCGTCTTCAGGACTAGATCCTTATTCAATCCTCTACTGTCGTCTTCAGGACTAGATCCTTATTCAATCCTCTAGTGTCGTCTTCAGGACTAGATCCTTATTCAGTCCTCTACTAACGTCTTCAGGACTAGATCCTTATTCAGCCCTCTACTGTCGTCTTCAGGACTAGATCCTTATTCAATCCTCTACTGTCGTCTTCAGGACTAGATCCTTATTCAATCCTCTACTGTCGTCTTCAGGACTAGATCCTTATTCAATCCTCTACTGTCGTCTTCAGGACTAGATCCTTATTCAACCCTCTACTGTCGTCTTCAGGACTAGATCCTTATTCAGTCCTCTACTAACGTCTTCAGGACTAGATCCTTATTCAGCCCTCTACTGTCGTCTTCAGGACTAGATCCTTATTCAGTCCTCTACTGTCGTCTTCAGGACTAGATCCTTATTCAATCCTCTACTGTCGTCTTCAGGACTAGATCCTTATTAAAACCTCTACTGTTGTCTTCAGGACTAGATCCTTATTAAAACCTCTACTGTTGTCTTCAGGACTAGATCCTTATTAAAACCTCTACTGTTGTCTTCAGGACTAGATCCTTATTCAGCCCTCTACTGTCGTCTTCAGGACTAGATACTTATTCAGTCCTCTACTGTCGTCTTCAGGACTAGATACTAATTCAACCCTCTACTGTCGTCTTCAGGACTAGATACTTATTCAGCCCTCTACTGTCGTCTTCAGGACGAGATCATTATTCAACCCTCTACTAACGTCTTCAGGACTAGATCCTTATTCAACCCTCTACTAACGTCTTCAGGACTAGATCATTATTCCATCCTCTACTGTCGTCTTCAGGACTAGATACTAATTCAATCCTCTACTGTCGTCTTCAGGACTAGATCCTTATTCAATCCTCTACTTTCGTCTTCAGGACTAGATCCTTATTCAGCCCTCTACTTTCGTCTTCAGGACTAGATCCTTATTCAGCCCTCTACTAACGTCTTCAGGACTAGATCCTTATTCAGCCCTCTACTAATGTCTTCAGGACTAGATCCTTATTCAATCCTCTACTTTCGTCTTCAGGACTAGATCCTTATTCAGCCCTCTACTAACGTCTTCAGGACTAGATCCTTATTCAATCCTCTACTGTCGTCTTCAGGACTAGATCCTTATTCAACCCTCTACTAACGTCTTCAGGACTAGATCCTTATTCAGCCCTCTACTGTCGTCTTCAGGACTAGATCCTTATTCAATCCTCTACTGTCGTCTTCAGGACTAGATCCTTATTCAATCCTCTAGTGTCGTCTTCAGGACTAGATCCTTATTCAACCCTCTACTAACGTCTTCAGGACTAGATCCTTATTCAGTCCTCTACTAACGTCTTCAGGACTAGATCCTTATTCAACCCTCTACTGTCGTCTTCAGGACTAGATCCTTATTCAACCCTCTACTAACGTCTTCAGGACTAGATCCTTATTCAGCCCTCTACTAACGTCTTCAGGACTAGATCCTTATTCAACCCTCTACTGTCGTCTTCAGGACTAGATCCTTATTCAACCCTCTACTGTCGTCTTCAGGACTAGATCCTTATTCAGCCCTCTACTGTCGTCTTCAGGACTAGATCCTTATTCAACCCTCTACTGTCGTCTTCAGGACTAGATCCTTATTCAACCCTCTACTGTCGTCTTCAGGACTAGATCCTTATTCAACCCTCTACTAACGTCTTCAGGACTAGATCCTTATTCAGCCCTCTAGTGTCGTCTTCAGGACTAGATCCTTATTCAGCCCTCTACTGTCGTCTTCAGGACTAGATACTTATTCAGCCCTCTACTGTCGTCTTCAGGACTAGATACTTATTCAGCCCTCTACTGTCGTCTTCAGGACGAGATCCTTATTCAACCCTCTACTAACGTCTTCAGGACTAGATCCTTATTCAACCCTCTACTATCGTCTTCAGGACTAGATACTTATTCAGTCCTCTAGTGTCGTCTTCAGGACTAGATCCTTATTCAGCCCTCTACTGTCGTCTTCAGGACTAGATACTTATTCAGCCCTCTACTAACGTCTTCAGGACTAGATCCTTATTCAACCCTCTACTGTCGTCTTCAGGACTAGATCCTTATTCAGTCCTCTACTAACGTCTTCAGGACTAGATCCTTATTCAACCCTCTACTGTCGTCTTCAGGACTAGATACTTATTCAGCCCTCTACTGTCGTCTTCAGGACTAGATACTTATTCAGCCCTCTACTGTCGTCTTCAGGACTAGATCCTTATTCAACCCTCTACTAACGTCTTCAGGACTAGATCCTTATTCAGCCCTCTACTGTCGTCTTCAGGACTAGATCCTTATTCAACCCTCTACTAACGTCTTCAGGACTAGATCCTTATTCAGCCCTCTAGTGTCGTCTTCAGGACTAGATCCTTATTCAATCCTCTACTGTCGTCTTCAGGACTAGATCCTTATTCAACCCTCTAGTGTCGTCTTCAGGACTAGATCCTTATTCAACCCTCTACTGTCGTCTTCAGGACTAGATCCTTATTCAGCCCTCTACTGTCGTCTTCAGGACTAGATCCTTATTCAACCCTCTACTGTCGTCTTCAGGACTAGATCCTTATTCAAACCTCTACTGTCGTCTTCAGGAATAGATCCTTATTCAGCCCTCTACTGTCGTCTTCAGGACTAGATCCTTATTCAAACCTCTACTGTCGTCTTCAGGACTAGATACTAATTCAAATCCTCTACTGTCGTCTTCAGGACTAGATCCTTATTCAACCCTCTACTGTCGTCTTCAGGACTAGATACTAATTCAAATCCTCTACTGTCGTCTTCAGGACTAGATCCTCATTCAACCCTCTACTGTCGTCTTCAGGACTAGATCCTTATTCAACCCTCTACTGTCGTCTTCAGGACTAGATCCTTATTCAATCCTCTACTGTCGTCTTCAGGACTAGATCCTTATTCAACCCTCTACTAACGTCTTCAGGACTAGATACTTATTCAGCCCTCTACTGTCGTCTTCAGGACTAGATCCTTATTCAATCCTCTACTGTCGTCTTCAGGACTAGATCCTTATTCCATCCTCTACTGTCGTCTTCAGGACTAGATCCTTATTCAACCCTCTACTAACGTCTTCAGGACTAGATCCTTATTCAACCCTCTACTGTCGTCTTCAGGACTAGATCCTTATTCAATCCTCTACTGTCGTCTTCAGGACTAGATCCTTATTCAGTCCTCTACTGTCGTCTTCAGGACTAGATCCTTATTCAATCCTCTACTGTCGTCTTCAGGACTAGATCCTTATTCAACCCTCTACTGTCGTCTTCAGGACTAGATCCTTATTCAACCCTCTACTGTCGTCTTCAGGACTATGTAGTAATTCAGCGTATTGCACACGGTGCCATCATAAGCTGCTAGCACGCTACTACTTCCAGCTAGACAATGCCTGACAGATGACAGCTCTGGCATAGCTGCTGCCAAGCAACACAACCCAGAGTACATGATACGGAACCGTCCGGTCCACTCTGGTCCTGCTGCAGCTCTCCTCTCATAGCAGGGAACACACAGTCTTTATTAGAGCCAGATACATTTCCCAGAGACCCGGCTCTGTTAGGCTGTGCTCAGCTCCAACACACGACCAGGATTGTGCCTCTCTTTTCCTCTGGGAGGCCTTTTTCTTTTCTCTCTTTTTTTCCTAGCGTTTGTTATTCTCACTTCAACTATCGGCCGGCACCACAAAACGGCCGGCTCCGTGGCTCCACAAAACGGCCGGCACCGTGGCTCCACAACACGGCCGGCACCACAACACGGCCGGCACCGTGGCTCCACAACACAGCCGGAACCGTGGCTCCACAACACGGCCGGCACCGTGGCTCCACAACACGGCCGGCACCACAACACGGCCGGCACCGTGGCTCCACAACACAGCCGGAACCGTGGCTCCACAACACGGCCGGCACCGTGGCTCCACAACACGGCCGGCACCGTGGCGCCACAACACGGCCGGCACCGTGGCGCCACAACACGGCCGGCACCGTGGCTCCACAACACGGCCGGCACCGTGGCGCCACAACACAGTCGGTGGCCTGGTGAGGAGGAGGCCAGGAAAAACCCGGCAGGCGGAACCAGACGAATAAAAAGTAAAAGATCCGACGCTGAGGCCACCACACACACACACACACACACACACACACACACACACACACACACACACACACACACACACACACACACACACACACACACACACACACACACACACACACACACACACACACACACACACACACACACACACACACACACACACACACACACACACACACACACACACACACACGTGCAGCCCGGCTCCAATCTGGATCCTGTCAGGGGACATCATGTGTACACCCGCGACGCCTCCCGGCCCTCCCTCCTCTCTCCCTCTCCTCTCTCTCTTCCTCCCTCCTCTCTCCCTCTCCTCTCTCTCTTCCTCCCTCCTCTCTCGCTCTCCCTCTCCTCTCTCTCTTCCTCCCTCCTCTCTCCCTCTCCTCTCTCTCTTCCTCCCTCCTCTCTCCCTCTCCTCTCTCTCTTCCTCCCTCCTCTCCCCCTCTCCTCTCTCTCTTCCTCCCTCCTCTCTCCCTCTCCTCTCTCTCTTCCTCCCTCCTCTCTCCCTCCCCTCTCTCTCTTCCTCCCTCCTCTCTCCCTCTCCTCTCTCTCTTCCTCCCTCCTCTCTCCCTCTCCTCTCTCTCTTCCTCCCTCCTCTCTCCCTCTCCTCTCTCTCTTCCTCCCTCTCTCTCTCTTCCTCTCCTCTCTCTCTTCCTCCCTCCTCTCTCTCTTCCTCCCTCCCCCTCCTCTCTCGCTCTCCTCTCTCTCTTCCTCCCTCCTCTCTTCCTCTCCACTCTCTCTTCCTCTCTCCCCTCACCGATACTTCTTGCAGACGACTGAACCATCGCCAAACGCCCCTTTTTTTGCCCTCTCCTTCCCGTGTCTCGGTGCTAGGAGCCAGCCCACATGGATTGGGATCAATTTGGGATGAAATGAAAATTATCCTGTCAGTTTGAATTCCCCGGCGGCTACGTGAGAGATGGGATATGTAATAAACATAAATGGAATCTGAAGCTTTAGATTGGAGACGAAGGGGAGACGATGAGGAGGAGGGTGAGACTGCTGCTGCCGTGCCGACAGTGCCGTGCCATCCACGCTTCACTGTTGAAACCAGCACATTGTCAAGTTTAATCACTGAAAAATGAATTCAACTCCCCAACATTAAAACATAGGTTCTACTTGGGTTGCAAAATCCTGGTCACTTTCCCAAAATACCCAGGTTTTCCAGAATTCCTGGTTGGAGTACTTGGGATTTTCTTCTTATTCCTTCCTCATTCCAGGAATCTTCCAAGCAACATTTCTGGAAAACCTGGGAATTTTAGGAAAGTGACCAGAATTCTGCAAACCTACAGTCTTAAAAGGAAATGAGCCTGGAATAACCTTTTAGGGTTCAAAAGGCCCCCACTGTGGGGAACCTTTCTGGGCTGCCTGTGTCATGATACTGGGCTGCCTGTGTCACGATACTGGGCTGCCTGTGTCATGATACTGGGCTGCCTGTGTCATGATACTGGGCTGCCTGTGTCATGATACTGGGCTGACTGTGTCATGACACTGGGCTGCCTGTGTCATGATACTGGGCTGCCTGTGTCATGATACTGGGCTGCCTGTGTCATGATACTGGGCTGCCTGTGTCATGATACTGGGCTGCCTGTGTCATGACACTGGGCTGCCTGTGTCATGACACTGGGCTGTCTGTGTCATGATACTGGGCTGCCTGTGTCATGATACTGGGCTGCCTGTGTCATGATACTGGGCTGCCTGTGTCATGATACTGGGCTGCCTGTGTCATGATACTGGGCTGACTGTGTCATGATACTGGGCTGACTGTGTCATGATACTGGGCTGCCTGTGTCATGATACTGGGCTGCCTGTGTCATGATACTGGGCTGACTGTGTCATGATACTGGGCTGCCTGTGTCATGATACTGGGCTGACTGTGTCATGATACTGGGCTGCCTGTGTCATGACACTGGGCTGCCTGTGTCATGATACTGGGCTGCCTGTGTCATGATACTGGGCTGCCTGTGTCATGATACTGGGCTGCCTGTGTCATGATACTGGGCTGCCTGTGTCATGATACTGGGCTGACTGTGTCATGATACTGGGCTGTCTGTGTCATGATACTGGGCTGCCTGTGTCATGATACTGGGCTGCCTGTGTCATGATACTGGGCTGCCTGTGTCATGATACTGGGCTGCCTGTGTCATGATACTGGCTTGCCTGTGTTCAACCAGGAACCTTTTTTTGAGATTTACATTTTAACCTTGTTAATAATATATTGTAGCAACGAAAACCAGCGTTGAGGAGTAACTGATTACAAATATACCCCTGTAACATTTATCAGTTATGTTACAAGCAAAAATATTGTAATCGGAATATAGATACTTTTGAAATATTAGATGATTACTTCATGGATGTTTGCAAAAATATTTATGACACCTTTCTGTTCTCAATGACATTTAATTCAGTATTGAAAAAAGGCACGAGTTTAAGTTTGTTCCTGCTGAGCGAGTCTGACCACAAGTCAGAGAATACTATGATGACACACCTAATGATGACCACCAATCAGAGACCACTATGATGACACACCAAATGTTGACCACCAATCAGAGACCACAATGATGACACACCAAATAATGACCACCAATCAGAGACAACAATGATGAGACCCCAGATGATGACCACCAATCAGAGACGACTATGATGACACACCTAATGATGACCACCAATCAGAGACCTCTGTGATGACACACCTAATGATGACCACCAATCAGAGACCTCTGTGATGACACACCTAATGATGACCACCAATCAGAGACCTCTGTGATGACACACCTAATGATGACCACCAATCAGAGACCTCTGTGATGACACACCTAATGATGACCACCAATCAGAGACCTCTGTGATGACACACCTAATGATGACCACCAATCAGAGACCTCTGTGATGACACACCTAATGATGACCACCAATCAGAGACCTCTGTGATGACACACCTAATGATGACCACCAATCAGAGACCTCTGTGATGACACACCTAATGATGACCACCAATCAGAGACCTCTGTGATGACACACCTAATGATGACCACCAATCAGAGACCTCTGTGATGACACACCTAATGATGACCACCAATCAGAGACCTCTGTGATGACACACCTAATGATGACCACCAATCAGAGACCTCTGTGATGACACACCTAATGATGACCACCAATCAGAGACCTCTGTGATGACACACCTAATGATGACCACCAATCAGAGACCTCTGTGATGACACACCTAATGATGACCACCAATCAGAGACCTCTGTGATGACTCACCAGATGCTTTTGATGGATCCTGTTGGTATTTTGCCTATTAAGAGGAAAGTAATCCAAAAGTAACAGAACGTAATCACATTATGTTATGGCATTTAGAAACTAGAATTCAACAACGTCTTTGAGTATTTATGCATATTACATATTGACGTTACTGATTACATCTAGAAGAACTCATACACCTTTTATCATCGCGGCTACAGAACTGTCAGCGTTCAACCGTATTATGTGATGACAATAAAAATAGAACAAAATAAATGACATTTACTCTCACCGGTGGCCAAAACAAACTATCTGAAAGCCACGTCACTACTAAGCCACGGCTCTTTTTAAAGAAAATAACCCAACTAAGTGACCCAATGCCTGCAACCCAACAGTTGGTTTACACAAGCAACCAAGCATTTTTGAAAGTGTAGGCGAGGTTGAAGATACTGTAGGCAGCTAGCGACCTAATACAACACCTAATAATTACTATCATAAACATCAGAAGGAACTTTTCTGGATTAAAATTGGAGGCTACAGTCATATAATATAATTGGCTTGACAGCCAATGTGGTATTATTCAACATTGCTAATGAAATAGTATTCATATAGGACTGGGTCAATGTTTACAAGTTGATAGCTATCCCATAAAGCCATTGCCGAGAACCATATATTTTCTTCTGAGACTGGCACTGCAACAAATCCAAATGAGATATGAAATGGGAAGCAGACCTGTCTAGAAGGCTGCCAGGGTGCAGGCCTGTCTAGAAGGCTGCCAGGGAGCAGACCTGTCTAGAATGCTGCCAGGGAGCAGACCTGTCTAGAAGGCTGCCAGGGAACAGACCTGTCTAGAAGGCTGCCAGGGAGCAGACCTGTCTAGAATGCTGCCAGGGAGCAGACCTGTCTAGAAGGCTGCCAGGGAGCAGACCTGTCTAGAAGGCTGCCAGGGAACAGACCTGTCTAGAAGGCTGCCAGGGAGCAGACCTGTCTAGAATGCTGCCAGGGAGCAGACCTGTCTAGAAGGCTGCCAGGGAACAGACCTGTCTAGAAGGCTGCCAGGGAGCAGACCTGTCTAGAAGGCTGCCAGGGAACAGACCTGTCTAGAAGGCTGCCAGGGTACAGACCTGTCTAGAAGGCTGCCAGGGAACAGACCTGTCTAGAAGGCTGCCAGGGAACAGACCTGTCTAGAAGGCTGCCAGGGAGCAGACCTGTCTAGAAGGCTGCCAGGGAGCAGACCTGTCTAGAAGGCTGCCAGGGAACAGACCTGTCTAGAAGGCTGCCAGGGAACAGACCTGTCTAGAAGGCTGCCAGGGAGCAGACCTGTCTAGAAGGCTGCCAGGGAGCAGACCTGTCTAGAAGGCTGCCAGGGAACAGACCTGTCTAGAAGGCTGCCAGGGAGCAGACCTGTCTAGAAGGCTGCCAGGGAACAGACCTGTCTAGAAAGCTGCAAGGGAACAGACCTGTCTAGAAGGCTGCCAGGGTACAGACCTGTCTAGAAGGTTGCCAGGGAACAGACCTGTCTAGAAGGCTGCCAGGGAGCAGACCTGTCTAGAAGGCTGCCAGGGAACAGACCTGTCTAGAAGGTTGCCAGGGAACAGACCTGTCTAGAAGGCTGCCAGGGAACAGACCTGTCTAGAAGGCTGCCAGGGAACAGACCTGTCTAGAAGGTTGCCAGGGAACAGACCTGTCTAGAAGGCTGCCAGGGAGCAGACCTTCACCTGAGTGGTAGGATATATCCTAGGTTGATTCCCTTCACCTGAGTGGTAGGATATATCCTAGGTTAATTCCCTTCACCTGAGTGGTAGGCTATATCCTAGGTTAATTCCCTTCACCTGAGTGGTAGGATATATCCTAGGTTAATTCCCTTCACCTGAGTGGTAGGCTATATCCTAGGTTAATTCCCTTCACCTGAGTGGTAGGCTATATCCTAGGTTAATTCCCTTCACCTGAGTGGTAGGCTATATTAATTCCCTTCACCTGAGTGGTAGGCTATATCCTAGGTTAATTCCCTTCACCTGAGTGGTAGGCTATATCCTAGGTTAATTCCCTTCACCTGAGTGGTAGGATATATCCTAGGTTAATTCCCTTCACCTGAGTGGTAGGCTATATCCTAGGTTGATTCCCTTCACCTGAGTGGTAGGCTATATCCTAGGTTAATTCCCTTCACCTGAGTGGTAGGCTATATCCTAGGTTGATCAGGTGTCCAAACAGATTAAACAGTCAGCTATTGAAAGTAGAGTTTAGATCAAGTTGCCAGGTAAATAAAGGTGGAGTCAGGACAAAGCAGCCAGGTAAATATAGGTGGAGTCAGGACAAAGCAGCCAGGTAAATAAAGGTGGAGTCAGGACAAAGCAGCCAGGTAAATAGAGGTGGAGTCATGACAAAGCAGCCAGGTAAATAAATGTGGAGTCAGGACAAAGCAGCCAGGTAAATATAGGTGGAGTCAGGACAAAGCAGCCAGGTAAATAAAGGTGGAGTCAGGACAAAGCAGCCAGGTAAATAGAGGTGGAGTCATGACAAAGCAGCCAGGTAAATAAAGGTGGAGTCAGGACAAAGCAGCCAGGTAAATAAAGGTGGAGTCAGGACAAAGCAGCCAGGTAAATAAAGGTGGAGTCAGGACAAAGCAGCCAGGTAAATAGAGGTGGAGTCAGGACAAAGCAGCCAGGTAAATAAAGGTGGAGTCAGGACAAAGCAGCCAGGTAAATAAAGGTGGAGTCAGGACAAAGCAGCCAGGTAAATAAAGGTGGAGTCAGGACAAAGCAGCCAGGTAAATAAAGGTAGAGTCAGGACAAAGCAGCCAGGTAAATAAAGGTGGAGTCAGGACAAAGCAGGTTTTAAAGCCACCCATAGAACTAGAGCCCCACAACGATGCAGAGTGACAAACTGAACCAGAGACCCACAACGATGCAGAGTAGAAAGCCTTGCACCTCAGTAGAAACCATTACGGTAAGCCTTGTAACTCAGTTGAACCCATTACGGTAAGCCTTGTACCTCAGGAGAAACCATTACGGTAAGCCTTGTACCTCAGTAGAAAGCATTACGTAAGCCTTGTACCTCAGGAGAAACCATTACGGTAAGCCTTGTACCTCAGTAGAAACCATTACGGTAAGCCTTGTACCTCAGTAGAAACCATTACAGTAAGCCTTGTACCTCAGTAGAAACCATTATGGTAAGCCTTGTACCTCAGTAGAAACCATTACGGTAAGCCTTGTACCTCAGGAGAAACCATTACGGTAAGCCTTGTACCTCAGGAGAAACCATTACGGTAAGCCTTGTACCTCAGTAGAAACCATTACGGTAAGCCTTGTACCTCAGGAGAAACCATTACGGTAAGCCTTGTACCTCAGGAGAAACCATTACGGTAAGCCTTGTACCTCAGTAGAAACCATTACAGTGCATTTGTGAGAGGTATTGACATGTACTGGCGCACAGCTCATACACCCATGCACACCCACAAGTGGTGTCTTTATTGTCCCCAAGTCCAGAACAGACTCTGGGAGGCGCACAGTACTGAGCAGTGGTGTAAAGTTCTTAAGTAAAGATGATTTAAAGTACTACCTAAGTAGTTTTGGGGGGGTATCTGTACTTTACTAAACTATTTATATTTTTAACAACTTTTACTTTTACTTCACTACGTTCCATACATTTTCCCTGACACCCAAAGAACTCGTTACATTTCGAATTCTTAGCATGACAGGAAAATGGTCTAATTCAGGCACTTATCAAGAGAACATCCCTGGTCATCCCTACTGCCTCTGATCTGGAGGACTCACTAAACAGGGAACATCCCTGGTCATCCCTACTGCCTCTGATCTGGAGGACTCACTAAACAGAGAACATCCCTACTGCCTCTGATCTGGAGGACTCACTAAACAGGGAACATCCCTGGTCATCCCTACTGCCTCTGATCTGGAGGACTCACTAAACAGGGAACACCTCTGGTCATCCCTACTGCCTCTGATCTGGAGGACTCACTAAACAGGGAACACCTCTGGTCATCCTTACTGCCTCTGATCTGGAGGACTCACTAAACAGAGAACATCCCTGGTCATCCCTACTGCCTCTGATCTGGAGGACTCACTAAACAGGGAACATCCCTGGTCATCCCTACTGCCTCTGATCTGGAGGACTCACTAAACAGAGAACATCCCTGGTCATCCCTACTGCCTCTGATCTGGTGGACTCACTAAACAGAGAACATCCCTGGTCATCCCTACTGCCTCTGATCTGGAGGACTCACTAAACAGAGAACATCCCTGGTCATCCCTACTGCCTCTGATCTGGTGGACTCACTAAACAGGGAACACCCCTGGTCATCCCTACTGCCTCTGATCTGGTGGACTCACTAAACACACACACACACACACACACACACACACACACACACACACACACACACACACACGCACGCACACACACACACACACACACACACACACACACACACACACACACACACACACACACACACACACACACACACACACACACACACACACACACACACACACACACACACACACACACACACACACACACACACACACACACACACACACACACACACACACACACACACATAACTCATTTTGCTGGACACCAGGAAGAGTAGCTGCTGCCTTGGCAGGAACTAATGGGGATCCATAATAAACCCCAGGAAGAGTAGCTGCTTCCTTGGCAGGAACTAATGGGGATCCATAATAAACCCCAGGAAGAGTAGCTGCTGCGTTGGCAGGAACTAATGGGGATCCATAATAAACCCCAGGAAGAGTAGCTGCTGCCTTGGCAGGAACTAATGGGGATCCATAATAAACCCCAGGAAGAGTAGCTGCTGCCTTGACAGGAACTAATGGGGATCCATAATAAACCCCAGGAAGAGTAGCTGCTGCCTTGGCAGGAACTCATGGGGATCCATAATAAACCCCAGGAAGAGTAGCTGCTGCCTTGGCAGGAACTCATGGGGATCCATAATAAACCCCAGGAGGAGTAGCTGCTGCCTTGACAGGAACTAATGGGGATCCATAATAAACCCCAGGAAGAGTAGCTGCTGCCTTGACAGGAACTAATGGGGATCCATAATAAACCCCAGGAAGAGTAGCTGCTGCCTTGGCAGGAACCAATGGGGATCCATAATAAACCCCAGGAAGAGTAGCTGCTGCCTTGGCAGGAACTAATGGGGATCCATAATAAACCCCAGGAAGAGTAGCTGCTGCCTTGGCAGGAACTAATGAGGATCCATAATAAACCCCAGGAAGAGTAGCTGCTGCCTTGGCAGGAACTAATGGGGATCCATAATAAACCCCAGGAAGAGTAGCTGCTGCCTTGGCAGGAACTAATGGGGATCCATAATAGACCCCAGGAAGAGTAGCTGCTGCCTTGGCAGGAACTAATGGGGATCCATAATAAACCCCAGGAAGAGTAGCTGCTGCCTTGGCAGGAACTAATAGGTATCCATAATAAACCCCAGGAAGAGTAGCTGCTGCCTTGGCAGGAACTAATGGGGATCCACAATAAGCCCCAGGAATAGTAGCTGCTGCCTTGGCAGGAACTAATGGGTATCCATAATAAACCCCAGGAAGAGTAGCTGCTGCCTTGGCAGGAACTAATGGGGATCCACAATAAGCCCCAGGAATAGTAGCTGCTGCCTTGGCAGGAACTAATGGGTATCCATAATAAACCCCAGGAAGAGTAGCTGCTGCCTTGGCAGGAACTAATGGAGATCATCAAAAACAGGGTAAGGTAGTAGGTGCCAGTGTCAAGAACTGCAACCCTGCTGGGTTTTTCACTCTCAATAGTTTCCTGTGTGTTTCAAGAACGGTCCACCACCCAAAGGACATCCAACCAACTTGACACTGTGGGAAGCATTGGAGTCAACATGGGCCAGTATCCCTGTGGAACGCGTTTGACACCTTGTAGAGTTCATGCCCTAACAAGTTGAGGACTATAACACTAGAACACTGTACTGTACCCAGTCTACCATCTACAGAGACAGAACACTGTACTGTACCCAGTCTACCATCTACAGAGACAGAACAGCATAGATAGACAGGACCAACTGAAATTAACCATACTGTATTAGCCATAAGAGAGATACATGGCCCACTGTACTATACTGTAATCTAACATTTACCCTGCCTTAGTGAAAGAATAACAGACTGTAGGGCAGAGATACAGCACAGTGTACAAACCCTGTATCCAGTCTAGTGTCTGAATCTGTCGTGATCTCCGTAGTGGCTGGTTCACTGTATGACCAACATCACTGTCTCAGCAGGGTAGTGGGTTAGCGTGGGTTAGCGTGGGCGACTGCTCTGACATATTTAGATGGAAAAAATGAACCAATGTTTTTCAAACGAGTCCAGTACAGCAGTACTGTACACAGGAATCTGGAACCAAAACATTTACAGAAGTAGCCCAGAAACTGACTCACATTTCAAAACCCATGTACTGAACAATTAACTTGACCACTCTCTTCCGCCTCTCCTCCTCCCTTCCGCCTCTCCTCCTCTCCTCCTCCCTTCCGCCTCTCCTCCTCTCCTCCTCCCTTCCGCCTCTCCTCCTCTCCTCCTCCCTTCCGCCTCTCCTCTCCTCCTCCCCTCTGCCTCTCCTCCTCTCCTCCTCTCCTCCTCCCTTCCGCCTCTCCCCCTCTCCTCCTCCCTTCCGCCTCTCCGCCTCTCCTCCTCGGTTCCGCCTCTCCTCCTCTCCTCCTCCCTTCCGCCTCTCCTCCTCCGTTCCGCCTCTCCTCCTCTCCTCCTCCCTTCCGCCTCTCCTCCTCCGTTCCGCCTCTCCTCCTCTCCTCCTCCCTTCCGCCTCTCCCCCTCTCCTCCTCCCTTCCGCCTCTCCGCCTCTCCTCCTCCGTTCCGCCTCTCCTCCTCTCCTCCTCCCTTCCGCCTCTCCTCCTCCGTTCCGCCTCTCCTCCTCTCCTCCTCCCTTCCGCCTCTCCTCCTCTCCTCCTCTCCTCCTCCCTTCCGCCTCTCCGCCTCTCCTCCTCCCTTCCGCCTCTCCTCCTCCCTTCCGCCTCTCCTCCTCCCTTCCGCCTCTCCTCCTCCCTTCCGCCGCTCCTCCTCCCTTCCGCCTCTCCTCCTCCCTTCCGCCTCTCCTCCTCCCTTCCGCCTCTCCTCCTCTCTTCCGCCTCTCCTCCTCCCTTCTGCCTCTCCTCCTCCGTTCCGCCTCTCCTCCTCTCTTCCGCCTCTCCTCCTCCCTTCCGCCTCTCCTCCTCCCTTCCGCCTCTCCTCCTCCCTTCCGCCTCTCCTCCTCTCTTCCGCCCCTCCTCCTCCCTTCCGCCTCTCCTCCTCCGTTCCGCCTCTCCTCCTCTCCTCCTCCCTTCTGCCTCCCCTCCTCTCCTCCTCCCTTCCGCCTCTCCTCCTCCCTTCCGCCTCTCCTCCTCTCCTCCTCCCCTCCGCCTCTCCTCCTCTCCTCATCTCCTCCTCCCTTCCGCCTCTCCTCCTCTCCTCCTCCCCTTCCGCCTCTCCTCCTCCCTTCCGCCTCTCCTCCTCCCTTCCGCCTCTCCTCCTCCCCTCTGCCTCTCCTCCTCTCCTCATCTCCTCCTCCCTTCCGCCTCTCCTCCTCCCTTCCGCCTCTCCTCCTCCCCTCTGCCTCTCCTCCTCTCCTCATCTCCTCCTCCCTTCCGCCTCTCCTCCTCCCTTCCGCCTCTCCTCCTCCCCTCTGCCTCTCCTCCTCTCCTCATCTCCTCCTCCCTTCCGCCTCTCCTCCTCTCCTCCTCCCTTCCGCCTCTCCTCCTCCCTTCCGCCTCTTGTACTCTCCTCCTCCCTTCCGCCTCTCCTCCTCTCCTCCTCTTCTCCTCTCCTCCTCCTTTCTGCCTCTCCTCCTCCCTTCCTCCTCCCCTCCTCTTCTCCTCTCCTCCTCCTTTCTGCCTCTCCTCCTCTCCTCCTCTTCTCCTCTCCTCCTCCCCTTCCGCCTCTCCCCCTCTCCTCCTCCCTTCCGCCTCTCCTCCTCTCCTCCTCCCTTCCGCCTCTCCTCCTCCCTTCCGCCTCTCCTCCACCCTTCCACCTCTCCCCCTATCATCCTCCCTTCCGCCTCTCCTCCTCCCTTCCGCCTCTCCTCCTCTCCTCCTCTCCTCCTCTCCTCCTCTCCTCCTCCCTTCCACCTCTCCTCCTCTCCTCCTCCCTTCTGCCTCTCCTCCTCTCCTCCTCTCCTCCTCCCTTCCACCTCTCCTCCTCTCCTCTTCTCCTCCTCCCTTCCGCCTCTCCTCCTCTCCTCCTCCCTTCCACCTCTCCTCCTCCCTTCCTCCTCTCCTCCTCTCCTCCTCCCTTCCGCCTCTCCTCCTCCCTTCCGCCTCTCCTCCTCTCCTCCTCCCTACCGCCTCTCCTCCTCCCTTCAGCCTCTCCTCCTCCCTTCCGCCTCTCCTCCCCCCTTCCGCCTCTTCGCCTCTCCTCCTCCCTTCGGCCTCTCCTCCTCCTATCCGCCTCTCCTCCTCTCCTCCTCCCTTCCGCCTCCTCTCCTCCCTTCCGCCTCTTCGCCTCTCCTCCTCCCTTTCGCCTCTCCTCCTCCCTTCGGCCTCTCCTCCCTTCCGCCTCTCCTCCTCTCCTCCTCCCCTCCTCCTCTCCTCTCCTCCTCGTCTCTTCCGCCTCTCCTCCTCCCTTCTGCCTCTCCTCCTCCCTTCCGCCTCTCCTCCTCCCTTCCTCCTCTCCTCCTCCCCTCTGCCTCTCCTCCTCTCTTCCTCCCTTCCGCCTCTCCTCCTCTCTTCCTCCCTTCCGCCTCTCCTCCTCCCTTCCGCCTCTCCTCCTCTCCTCCTCCCTACCGCCTCTCCTCCTCCCTTCCGCCTCTCCTCCTCCGTTCCGCCTCTCCTCCTCCCTTCCGCCTCTCCTCCTCTCCTCCTCCCTTCCGCCTCTCCCCCTATCATCCTCCCTTCCGCCTCTCCTCCTCCCTTCCGCCTCTCCTCCTCTCCTCCTCTCCTCCTCTCCTCCTCCCTTCCGCCTCTCCTCCTCTCCTCCTCCCTTCTGCCTCTCCTCCTCTCCTCCTCTCCTCCTCCCTTCCACCTCTCTTCCTCTCCTCTTCTCCTCCTCCCTTCCGCCTCTCCTCCTCTCCTCCTCCCTTCTGCCTCTCCTCCTCCCTTCCTCCTCTCCTCCTCTCCTCCTCCCTTCCGCCTCTCCTCCTCCCTTCCGCCTCTCCTCCTCTCCTCCTCCCTACCGCCTCTCCTCCTCCCTTCAGCCTCTCCTCCTCCCTTCCGCCTCTCCTCCTCTCCTCCTCCCTTCCACCTCTCCTCCTCTCCTCCTCCCTTCCGCCTCTTCTCCTCCCTTCCGCCTCTTCGCCTCTCCTCCTCCCTTCGGCCTCTCCTCCTCCTATCCGCCTCTCCTCCTCTCCTCCTCCCTTCCGCCTCCTCTCCTCCCTTCCGCCTCTTCGCCTCTCCTCCTCCCTTTCGCCTCTCCTCCTCCCTTCGGCCTCTCCTCCTCCCTTCCGCCTCTCCTCCTCTCCTCCTCCCTTCCTCCTCTCCTCTCCTCCTCCTCTCTTCCGCCTCTCCTCCTCCCTTCTGCCTCTCCTCCTCCCTTCCGCCTCTCCTCCTTCCTTCCTCCTCTCCTCCTCCCCTCTGCCTCTCCTCCTCTCTTCCTCCCTTCCGCCTCTCCTCCTCTCTTCCTCCCTTCCGCCTCTCCTCCTCCCTTCCGCCTCTCCTCCTCCGTTCCGCCTCTCCTCCTCTCCTCCTCCCCTCTGCCCCTCCTCCTCTCCTCCTCTCCTCCTCCCTTCCACCTCTCCTCCTCTCCTCCTCCCTTTGGCCTCTCCTCCTCCCTTCCGCCTCTCCTCCTCTCCTCCTCCCTTCCTCCTCTCCTCTCCTCCTCGTCTCTTCCGCCTCTCCTCCTCCCTTCTGCCTCTCCTCCTCCCTTCCGCCTCTCCTCCTCCCTTCCTCCTCTCCTCGCCTCCGCCTCTCCTCCTCCCTTCCTCCTCTCCTCCTCTCCTCCTCCCTTCCTCCTCTCCTCCTCTCCTCCTCCCCTCTGCCTCTCCTCGTCTCTTCCTCCTCTCCTCCTCCCTTCCACCTCTCCTCCTCTCCTCCTCCATTCCGCCTCTCCTCCTCCCTTCCACCTCTCCTCCTCTCCTCCTCCCTTCCGCCTCTCCTCCTCTCCTACTCCCTTCTGCCTCTCCTCCTCCATTCCTCCTCTCCTCCTCTCCTCACATCTTCCGCCTCTCCTCCTCCCTTCCGCCTCTCCTCCTCCCTTCCGCCTCTCCTGTTCTCCTCCTCCCTACCGCCTCTCCTCCTCCGTTCCGCCTCTCCTCCCCCCTTCCGCCTCTCCTCCTCTCCTCCTCCCCTCTGCCTCCTCCTCCTCTCCTCCTCTCCTCCTCCCTTCCACCTCTCCTCCTCTTCTCCTCCCTTCGGCCTCTCCTCCTCCTTTCCGCCTCTCCTCCTCTCCTCCTCCCTTCCTCCTCTCCTCTCCTCCTCGTCTCTTCCGCCTCTCCTCCTCCCTTCTGCCTCTCCTCCTCTTCTCCTCCCTTCGGCCTCTCCTCCTCCCTTCCGCCTCTCCTCCTCTCCTCCTCCCTTCCTCCTCTCCTCTCCTCCTCGTCTCTTCCGCCTCTCCTCCTCCCCTCTGCCTCTCCTCCTCTCCTCCTCCCTTCTGCCTCTCCTCCTCTCCTCCTCTCCTCCTCCCTTCCGCCTCTCCTCCTCCCTTCCTCCCTTCCGCCTCCCCTCCTCCATTCCGCCTCTCCTCCTCCCTTCCTCCTCTCCGCCTCTCCTCCTCTCTTCCGCCTCTCCTCCTCTCCTCCTCCCTAACGCCTCTCCTCCTCCCTTCCTCCTCTCCTCCTCCCTTCCGCCTCTCCTCCTCCCTTCCTCCTCTCCTCCTCCCTACCGCCTCTCCTCCTCCCTTCCGCCTCTCCTCCTCCCTTCCGCCTCTCCTCCTCCCCTCTGCCTCCCCTCCTCTCCTCCTCTCCTCCTCCCTTCCGCCTCTCCTCCTCTCCTACTCCATTCTGCCTCTCCACCTCCATTCCTCCTCTCCTCTCCTCACATCTTCCGCCTCTCCTCCTCATTTCCGCCTCTCCTCCTCTCCTCCTCCGTTCCGCCTCTCCTCCTCCCTTCTGCCTCTCCTCCTCCCTTCCGCCTCTCCTCCTCCGTTCCGCCTCTCCTCCTCCCTTCTGCCTCTCCTCCTCCCCTCTGCCTCCCCTCCTCTCCTCCTCTCCTCCTCCCTTCCACCTCTCCTCCTCTCCTACTCCCTTCTGCCTCTCCTCCTCCATTCCTCCTCTCCTCCTCTCCTCACATCTTCCGCCTCTCCTCCTCCCTTCCGCCTCTCCTCCTCTCCTCCTCCCTACCGCCTCTCCTCCTCCGTTCCGCCTCTCCCTCTCCCTTCTGCCTCTCCTCCTCCCTTCCGCCTCTCCTCTTCTCCTCCTCCCTACCGCCTCTCCTCCTCCCTTCCGCCTCTCCTCCTCCATTCCTCCTCTCCTCCTCTCCTCACATCTTCCGCCTCTCCTCCTCCGTTCCGCCTCTCCTCCTCCCTTCTGCCTCTCCTCCTCCCTTCCGCCTCTCCTCTTCTCCTCCTCCCCTCTGCCTCCCCTCCTCTCCTCCTCTCCTCCTCCCTTCCGCCTCTCCTCCTCTCCTACTCCATTCTGCCTCTCCACCTCCATTCCTCCTCTCCTCTCCTCACATCTTCCGCCTCTCCTCCTCATTTCCGCCTCTCCTCCTCTCCTCCTCCGTTCCGCCTCTCCTCCTCCCTTCTGCCTCTCCTCCTCCCTTCCGCCTCTCCTCCTCCGTTCCGCCTCTCCTCCTCCCTTCTGCCTCTCCTCCTCCCCTCTGCCTCCCCTCCTCTCCTCCTCTCCTCCTCCCTTCCACCTCTCCTCCTCTCCTACTCCCTTCTGCCTCTCCTCCTCCATTCCTCCTCTCCTCCTCTCCTCACATCTTCCGCCTCTCCTCCTCCCTTCCGCCTCTCCTCCTCTCCTCCTCCCTTCCGCCTCTCCTCTTCTCCTCCTCCCTACCGCCTCTCCTCCTCCCTTCCGCCTCTCCTCCTCCATTCCTCCTCTCCTCCTCTCCTCACATCTTCCGCCTCTCCTCCTCCGTTCCGCCTCTCCTCCTCCCTTCTGCCTCTCCTCCTCCCTTCCGCCTCTCCTCTTCTCCTCCTCCCTTCTCCGCCTCTCCTCCTCCCTTCCGCCTCTCCTCCTCCCTTCCGCCTCTCCTCCTCTCCTCCTCCCCTCTGCCTCTCATCCTCTCCTCCTCTCCTCCTCTCCTCCTCCCTTCCACCTCTCCTCCTCTCCTCCTCCCTTCCGCCTCTCCTCCTCCCTTCCGCATCTCCTCCTCTCCTCCTCCCCTCTGCCTCTCCTCCTCTCCTCCTCCCCTTCTGCCTCTCCTCCTCTCCTCCTCTCCTCCTCCCTTCCGCCTCTCCTCCTCTCCTCCTCCCTACCGCCTCTCCTCCTCCGTTCCGCCTCTCCTCCTCCCTTCCGCCTCTCCTCCTCTCCTCCTCCCCTCTGCCTCTCCTCCTCTCCTCCTCTCCTCCTCCCTTCCACCTCTCCTCCTCTCCTCCTCCCTTCGGCCTCTCCTCCTCCCTTCCGCCTCTCCTCCTCTCCTCCTCCCTTCCTCCTCTCCTCTCCTCCTCGTCTCTTCCGCCTCTCCTCCTCCCTTCTGCCTCTCCTCCTCCCTTCCGCCTCTCCTCCTCCCTTCCTCCTCTCCTCCTCTCCTCCTCCCCTCTGCCTCTCCTCCTCTCCTCCTCCCTTCCGCCTCTCCTCCTCCCTTCCTCCCTTCCGCCTCTCCTCCTCCCTTCCTCCCTTCCGCCTCTCCTCCTCCCTTCCTCCTCTCCGCCTCTCCTCCTCCCTTCCGCCTCTCCTCCTCTCCTCCTCCCTACCGCCTCTCCTCCTCCCTTCCGCCTCTCCTCCTCCGTTCCGCCTCTCCTCCTCCCTTCCGCCTCTCCTCCTCTCCTCCTCCCTTCTGCCTCCCCTCCTCTCCTCCTCTCCTCCTCCCTTCCGCCTCTCCTCCTCTCCTACTCCCTTCTGCCTCTCCTCCTCCATTCCTCCTCTCCTCCTCTCCTCCCCTCTTCCGCCTCTCCTCCTCCCTTCCGCCTCTCCTCCTCCCTTCCGCCTCTCCTCCTCTCCTCCTCCCTACCGCCTCTCCTCCTCCGTTCCGCCTCTCCATCCTCCCTTCTGCCTCTCCTCCTCCCTTCCGCCTCTCCTCCTCCGTTCCGCCTCTCCTCCTCCCTTCTGCCTCTCCTTCTCCCCTCTGCCTCCCCTCCTCTCCTCCTCTCCTCCTCCCTTCCGCCTCTCCTCCTCTCCTACTCCCTTCTGCCTCTCCTCCTCCATTCCTCCTCTCCTCCTCTCCCTCCCATCTTCCGCCTCTCCTCCTCCCTTCCGCCTCTCCTCCTCCCTTCCCCTCTCCTCCTCTCCCATCCTCCCTCTCCTCCTCTCCTCCTCCCTTCCGCCTCTCCTCCTCCCTTCTGCCACTCCTCCTCCCTTCCGCCTCTCCTCCTCCGTTCCGCCTCTCCTCCTCCCTTCTGCCTCTCCTCCTCCCTACCGCCTCTCCTCCTCCGTTCCGCCTCTCCTCATCCCTTCTGCCTCTCCTCCTCCCTTCCGCCTCTCCTCTTCTCCTCCTCCCTACCGCCTCTCCTCCTCCTCTCCTCCTCTCCTCCTCCCTTCCACCTCTCCTCCTCTCCTCCCTTCCGCCTCTCCTCCTCCCTTCCGCATCTCCTCCTCTCCTCCTCCCTTCCGCCTCTCCTCCTCTCCTCCTCCCTTCTGCCTCTCAAACTCCCTTCCGCCTCTCCTCTTCTCCTCCTCCCTACCGCCTCTCCTCCTCCCTTCCGCCTCTCCTCCTCCCTTCCGCCTCTCCTCCTCTCCTCCTCCCCTCTGCCTCTCCTCCTCTCCTCCTCTCCTCCTCCCTTCCACCTCTCCTCCTCTCCTCCTCCCTTCCGCCTCTCCTCCTCCCTTCCGCATCTCCTCCTCTCCTCCTCCCTTCCGCCTCTCCTCCTCTCCTCCTCCCTTCCGTCTCTCCTCCTCCCTTCCGCCTCTCCTCCTCTCCTCCTCCCTTCTGCCTCTCCTCCTCTCCTCCTCCCTTCCGTCTCTCCTCCTCCCTTCCGCCTCTCCTCCTCTCCTCCTCCCTTCTGCCTCTCCTCCTCTCCTCCTCTCTTCCGTCTCTCTATCATAGAATGATAGTGTTTTTGCCAAAATAGTATACTATAGTATTTAATGAAGTATATCATAGTATTTATTTACGAACTATAGGATAATGCAGTATTTGCTATAGTATTAAACAGTATACTATAAAATTTGTACTACACATGATCGAGGGATACTACACTTTCCAGTGTAGTATTCCTCAGTATACTGCAGTTTACTACAGAATTAAATATATGTATTATTTATTTCGTAAAATATTTATATATTCTTTATTCAGTAATTATAGACACACGGTGCTAACGCTAGGATGGAAGCAATCTCACAACGCCAACACTCCTAAAAAATCACCAGTCATGTGTGTGTGTGTGTGTGTGTGTGTGTGTGTGTGTGTGTGTGTGTGTGTGTGTGTGTGTGTGTGTGTGTGTGTGTGTGTGTGTGTGTGTGTGTGTGTGTGTGTGTGTGTGTGTGTGTGTGTGTGTGTGTGTGCGTGCGTGCGTGGAGTCCACATTTCCACATCTGGAGGGGATTTCATTATATTTCCGTCTATTATTGCTGAGGACTACAATTAGGGTCCAGTGATCAGGGCGTGTGTGTGTGTGTGTGTGTGTGTGTTTGTGTGCTTGTGTGTGTTCAGGAATAGCAATGGTCTCTGGCCTAAAGCAGGAGTAGGGTGGCGAGGGAGGAATTCCTTTAAGGTCAAGACTCTTCCTAGAGCTGGCCGCCCGGCCAAACTGAGAAATCGGGGGAGAAGAGCCTTGGTCAGGGAGTTGACAAAGATCTCGATGGTCACTCTGACAGAACTCCGGAGTTCCTCTGTGGAGATGGGAGAACCTTCCAGAAGGACAACCATCTCTGCAGCACTCCACCAATCAGGCCTTTATGGAAGAGTTACCAGACGGAAGCCACTCCTTAGTAAACGGCATACGACAGCCCTCTTGGAGTTTGCCACAAGGCACCTGAAGAACTCTCAGACTATGAGATACAAGATTCGCTGGTCTGATTAAACCAAGATTGAACTCTTTATTCTGAATGACAAACATCACGTCTGGAGGAAACCTGGCTCCATCCCTACGGTGAAGCATGGTGGTGGTGTCACGTTCTGACCATAGTTCTTGTGTGTTTTCCTTGTTTTAGTGTTGGTCAGGACGTGGTATTCGTCTTTATTAAAGATGTTTAACCCTCACCACACAGCGCTTTGGTCCTCTCCTTCCCAGGAAGAAAGCCGTTACAGGTGGAGTAAACCTGGCACCATCCCTACGGTGAAGCACGGTGGTGGCAGCATCATGCTGTGGGGATGTTTTTCAGCTTCAGGGACTGGGGGACTAGTCAGTATCGAGGGAAAGATGAACGGCGCAAAGTACAGAGAGATCCTTGATGAAAACCTGCTCCAGAGCGCTTAGGATCGGGGCGAAGGTTCACCTTCCAACAGGACAACGACCCTGAACACACAGCCAAGACAATGCAGGCTTTAGGACATGTCTCTGATTGTCCTTGAGTGGCCCAGCCAGAGCCCGGACTTGAACCTGATCGAACATCTCTGGAAAGACCTGAAAATAGCTGTGCAGCGACGCTCCCCATCCAACCTGACAGAGCTTGAGAGGATCTGCAGAGAACAATGGGAGAAACTCCCCAAATACAGGTGTGCCAAGCTTGTAGCGTCATACCCAAGAAGACTCGAGGCTGTAATCGCTGCCAAAGGTGCTTCAACAAAGTACTGAGGGTTTGAATACTCATGTAAATGTGATATGTAAACTCAGCAAAAAAAGAAATGTCCTCTCACTGTCAACCGCGTTTATTTTCAGCAAACTTAACGTGTAAATATCTCTCTTTTGGTGTTTTCAGAGTCAGTAGAAAGGCCTCTTTAGTGTCCTAAGTTTTCATAGCTGTGACCTTAATTGCCTACCGTCTGTAAGCTGTTAGTGTCTAATTAACGACCGTTCCACAGGTTCATTAATTGTTTATGGTTCATTGAACAAGCATGGGAAACAGTGTTTAAACCCTTTACAATGAAGATCTGTGAAGTTCATTGGATTTTTAAGAATTATCTTTGAAAGACATTGTCTTGAAAAGGGACATTTTTTTTATGTTCTATAAATTTGCTAACATTTCTAAAAACCTGTTTTTACTTTGTTATTATGGGATTGATGAGGGGATATTTGGGGAACAATTCAGCTCATTATTCTGTTATGACAACTCATTATTCTGTTATAACAACTAATTATTCTGTTATAACAACTCATTATTCTGTTATAACAACTCATTATTCTGTTATAACAACTCATTATTCTGTTATAACAACTCATTAGTCTGTTATAATAACTCATTAGTCTGTTATAACAACTTATTATTCTGTTATAACAACTCATTATTCTGTTATAACAACTCATTAGTCTGTTATAACAACTCATTATTCTGTTATAACAACTCATTATTCTGTTATAACAACTCATTATTCTGTTATAACAACTCATTATTCTGTTATAACAACTCATTATTCTGTTATAACAACTCATTAGTCTGTTATAACAACTCATTAGTCTGTTATATCAACTCATTATTCTGTTATAACAACTCATTATTCTGTTATAACAACTCATTAGTCTGTTATAACAACTCATTATTCTGTTATAACAACTCAACCGTGGCGGAGATCTTTGTGGGCTATACTCGGCCTTGTCTCAGGATGGTAAGTTGGTGGTTGAAGATATCCCTCTAGTGGTGTGGGGGCTGTGCTTTGGCAAAGTGGGTGGGGTTATATCCTTCCTGTTTGGCCCTGTCCGGGGGTGTCCTCGGATGGGGCCACAGTGTCTCCTGACCCCTCCTGTCTCAGCCTCCAGTATTTATGCTGCAGTAGTTTATGTGTCTGGGGCTAGGGTCAGTTTGTTATATCTGGATGTACTTCTCCTGTCCTATTCGGTGTCCTGTGTGAATCTAAGTGTGCATTCTCTAATTATCTCCTTCTCTCTTTCTTTCTCTCTCTCGGAGGACCTGAGCCCTAGGACCATGCCCCAGGACTACCTGACATGATGACTCCTTGCTGTCCCCAGTCCACCTGGCCATGCTGCTGCTCCAGTTTCAACTGTTCTGCCTTACTATTATTCAACCATGCTGGTCATTTATGAACATTTGAACATCTTGGCCACGTTCTGTTATAATCTCCACCCGGCACAGCCAGAAGAGGACTGGCCACCCCACATATGCTCTCTCTAATTCTCTCTTTCTTTCTCTCTCTCGGAGGACCTGAGCCCTAGGACCGTGCCCCAGGACTACCTGACATGATGGCTCCTTGCTGTCCCCAGTCCACCTGACTGTGCTGCTGCTCCAGTTTCAACTGTTCTGCCTTATTATTATTCGACCATGCTGGTCATTTATGAACATTTGAACATCTTGGTCATGTTCTGTTATAATCTCTACCCGGCACAGCCAGAAGAGGACTGGCCACCCCACATAGCCCGGTTCCTCTCTAGGTTTCTTCCTAGGGTTTGGCCTTTCTAGGGAGTTTTTCCTAGCCACCGTGCTTTTACACCTGCATTGTTTGCTGTTTGGGGTTTTAGGCTGGGTTTCTGTACAGCACTTTGAGATATCAGCTGATGTACGAAGGGCTATATAAATACATTTGATTTGATTTGATTTGATTTATAACAACTCATTATTCTGTTATAACCACTCATTAGTCTGTTATAACAACTCATTATTCTGTTATAACAACTCATTATTCTGTTATAACAACTCATTATTCTGTTATAACAACTCATTATTCTGTTATAACAACTCATTATTCTGTTATAACAACTCATTATTCTGTTATAACAACTCATTATTCTGTTATAACAACTCATTATTCTGTTATAACAACTCATTAGTCTGTTATAACAACTCATTATTCTGTTATAACAACTCATTATTCTGTTATAACAACTCATTATTCTGTTATAACAACTCATTATTCTGTTATAACAACTCATTAGTCTGTTATAACAACTCATTATTCTGTTATAACAACTCATTAGTCTGTTATAACAACTCATTATTATGTTATAACAACTCATTAGTCTGTTATAACAACTCATTATTCTGTTATAACCACTCATTATTCTGTTATAACAACTCATTATTCTGTTATAACAACTCATTATTCTGTTATAACAACTCATTATTCTGTTATAACAACTCATTATTCTGTTATAACCACTCATTAGTCTGTTATAACAACTCATTATTCTGTTATAACAACTCATTAGTCTGTTATAACAACTCATTATTCTGTTATAACAACTCATTATTCTGTTATAACAACTCATTAGTCTGTTATAACAACTCATTATTCTGTTATAACAACTCATTAGTCTGTTATAACAACTCATTATTCTGTTATAACAACTCATTAGTCTGGACTCAAAGTTACATTTTAACATAAAAGTATTTAGAGAGAGAGAGATGGTGACTGATCCCCTTCATATTTAGAGAGAGATGGTGACTGAACCCCTTCATATTTAGAGAGAGATGGTGACTGAACCCCTTCATATTTAGAGAGAGATGGTGACTGAACCCCTTCATATTTAGAGAGAGATGGTGACTGAACCCCTTCATATTTAGAGAGAGATGGTGACTGAACCCCTTCATATTTAGAGAGAGATGGTGACTGATCCCCTTCATATTTAGAGAGAGATGGTGACTGAACCACTTCATATTTAGAGAGAGATGGTGACTGAACCCCTTCATATTTAGAGAGAGAGATGGTGACTGAACCCCTTCATATTTAGAGAGAGATGGTGACTGAACCCCTTCATATTTAGAGAGAGATGGTGACTGAACCCCTTCATATTTAGAGAGAGGTGGTGACTGAACCCCTTCATATTTAGAGAGAGATGGTGACTGAACCCCTTCATATTTAGAGAGAGATGGTGACTGAACCCCTTCATATTTAGAGAGAGATGGTGACTGAACCCCTTCATATTTAGAGAGAGATGGTGACTGAACCCCTTCATATTTAGAGAGAGATGGTGACTGATCCCCTTCATATTTAGAGAGAGAGATGGTGACTGAACCACTTCATATTTAGAGAGAGATGGTGACTGAACCCCTTCATATTTAGAGAGAGATGGTGACTGAACCCCTTCATATTTAGAGAGAGATGGTGACTGATCCCCTTCATATTTAGAGAGAGAGATGGTGACTGAACCACTTCATATTTAGAGAGAGATGGTGACTGAACCCCTTCATATTTAGAGAGAGATGGTGACTGAACCCCTTCATATTTAGAGAGAGATGGTGACTGAACCCCTTCATATTTAGAGAGAGATGGTGACTGAACCCCTTCATATTTAGAGAGAGATGGTGACTGAACCCCTTCATATTTAGAGAGAGATGGTGACTGATCCCCTTCATATTTAGAGAGAGAGATGGTGACTGAACCACTTCATATTTAGAGAGAGATGGTGACTGAACCCCTTCATATTTAGAGAGAGAGAGATGGTGACTGAACCCCTTCATATTTAGAGAGAGATGGTGACTGAACCCCTTCATATTTAGAGAGAGAGAGATGGTGACTGAACCCCTTCATATTTAGAGAGAGATGGTGACTGAACCCCTTCATATTTAGAGAGAGATGGTGACTGAACCCCTTCATATTTAGAGAGAGATGGTGACTGAACCCCTTCATATTTAGAGAGAGATGGTGACTGATCCCCTTCATATTTAGAGAGAGATGGTGACTGAACCCCTTCATATTTAGAGAGAGATGGTGACTGATCCCCTTCATATTTAGAGAGAGATGGTGACTGAACCCCTTCATATTTAGAGAGAGATGTTGACTGATCCCCTTCATATTTAGAGAGAGATGGTGACTGAACCCCTTCATATTTAGAGAGAGATGGTGACTGAACCCCTTCATATTTAGAGAGAGATGGTGACTGAACCCATTCATATTTAGAGAGAGGTGGTGACTGAACCACTTCATATTTAGAGAGAGGTGGTGACTGAACCCCTTCATATTTAGAGAGAGGGAGATGGTGACTGAACCCCTTCATATTTAGAGAGAGATGGTGACTGAACCCCTTCATATTTAGAGAGAGATGGTGACTGAACCCCTTCATATTTAGAGAGAGATGGTGACTGAACCCCTTCATATTTAGAGAGAGATGGTGACTGAACCCCTTCATATTTAGAGAGAGATGGTGACTGAACCCCTTCATATTTAGAGAGAGGTGGTGACTGAACCCCTTCATATTTAGAGAGAGATGGTGACTGAACCCCTTCATATTTAGAGAGAGATGGTGACTGAACCCCTTCATATTTAGAGAGAGATGGTGACTGAACCCCTTCATATTTAGAGAGAGAGATGGTGACTGATCCCCTTCATATTTACAGAGAGATGGTGACTGAACCCCTTCATATTTACAGAGAGGTGGTGACTGAACCCCTTCATATTTAGAGAGAGATGGTGACTGAACCCCTTCATATTTAGAGAGAGATGGTGACTGAACCCCTTCATATTTAGAGAGAGATGGTGACTGAACCCCTTCATATTTACAGAGAGGTGGTGACTGAACCCCTTCATATTTAGAGAGAGATGGTGACTGAACCCCTTCATATTTAGAGAGAGATGGTGACTGAACCCCTTCATATTTAGAGAGAGATGGTGACTGAACCCCTTCATATTTAGAGAGAGATGGTGACTGAACCCCTTCATATTTACAGAGAAGTGGTGACTGAACCCCTTCATATTTAGAGAGAGATGGTGACTGAACCCCTTCATATTTAGAGAGAGATGGTGACTGAACCCCTTCATATTTAGAGAGAGAGAGATGGTGACTGAACCCCTTCATATTTAGAGAGAGATGGTGACTGAACCCCTTCATATTTACAGAGAGATGGTGACTGAACCCCTTCATATTTACAGAGAGATGGTGACTGAACCCCTTCATATTTAGAGAGAGATGGTGACTGAACCCCTTCATATTTAGAGAGCAATGGTGACTGAACCACTTAACAGTAGTAGGAACGCTGCCTGTCACCAGTCTGAGAGACATGACTGGTATCTAACAGAGTAGTAGGAATGCTGCCTGTCACCAGTCTGAGAGACATGACTGGTATCTAACAGAGTAGTAGGAATGCTGCCTGTCACCAGTCTGAGAGACATGACTGGTATCTAACAGAGTAGTAGGAATGCTGCCTGTCACCAGTCTGAGAGACATGACTGGTATCTAACAGAGTAGTAGGAACGCTGCCTGTCACCAGTCTGAGAGACATGACTGGTATCTAACAGAGTAGTAGGAACGCTGCCTGTCACCAGTCTGAGAGACATGACTGGTATCTAACAGAGTAGTAGGAATGCTGCCTGTCACCAGTCTGAGAGACATGACTGGTATCTAACAGAGTAGTAGGAACACTGCCTGTCACCAGTCTGAGAGACATGACTGGTATCTAACAGAGTAGTAGGAACGCTGCCTGTCACCAGTCTCAGAGACATGACTGGTATCTAACAGAGTAGTAGGAACGCTGCCTGTCACCAGTCTCAGAGACATGACTGGTATCTAACAGAGTAGTAGGAACGCTGCCTTCCACCAGTCTGAGAGACATGACTGGTATCTAACAGAGTAGTAGGAATGCTGCCTGTCACCAGTCTGAGAGACATGACTGGTATCTAACAGAGTAGTAGGAACGCTGCCTTCCACCAGTCTGAGAGACATGACTGGTATCTAACAGAGTAGTAGGAACGCTGCTTGTCACCAGTCTGAGAGACATGACTGGTATCTAACAGAGTAGTAGGAACGCTGCCTGTCACCAGTCTGAGAGACATGACTGGTATCTAACAGAGTAGTAGGAACGCTGCCTGTCACCAGTCTGAGAGACATGACTGGTATCTAACAGAGTAGTAGGAACGCTGCCTGTCACCAGTCTGAGAGACATGACTGGTATCTAACAGAGTAGTAGGAACGCTGCCTGTCACCAGTCTGAGAGACATGACTGGTATCTAACAGAGTAGTAGGAACGCTGCCTGTCACCAGTCTGAGAGACATGACTGGTATCTAACAGAGTAGTAGGAACGCTGCCTTCCACCAGTCTGAGAGACATGACTGGTATCTAACAGAGTAGTAGGAACGCTGCCTGTCACCAGTCTGAGAGACATGACTGGTATCTAACAGAGTAGTAGGAACGCTGCCTGTCACCAGTCTGAGAGACATGACTGGTATCTAACAGAGTAGTAGGAACGCTGCCTTCCACCAGTCTGAGAGACATGACTGGTATCTAACAGAGTAGTAGGAACGCTGCCTGTCACCAGTCTCAGAGACATGACTGGTATCTAACAGAGTAGTAGGAACGCTGCCTGTCACCAGTCTGAGAGACATGACTGGTATCTAACAGAGTAGTAGGAACGCTGCCTGTCACCAGTCTGAGAGACATGACTGGTATCTAACAGAGTAGTAGGAACGCTGCCTTCCACCAGTCTGAGAGACATGACTGGTATCTAACAGAGTAGTAGGAACGCTGCCTGTCACCAGTCTCAGAGACATGACTGGTATCTAACAGAGTAGTAGGAACGCTGCCTGTCACCAGTCTGAGAGACATGACTGGTATCTAACAGAGTAGTAGGAACGCTGCCTGTCACCAGTCTGAGAGACATGACTGGTATCTAACAGAGTAGTAGGAACGCTGCCTGTCACCAGTCTGAGAGACATGACTGGTATCTAACAGAGTAGTAGGAATGCTGCCTGTCACCAGTCTGAGAGACATGACTGGTATCTAACAGAGTAGTAGGAACGCTGCCTTCCACCAGTCTGAGAGACATGACTGGTATCTAACAGAGTAGTAGGAACGCTGCCTGTCACCAGTCTGAGAGACATGACTGGTATCTAACAGAGTAGTAGGAACGCTGCCTGTCACCAGTCTGAGAGACAGCTTTCATGACTTCCTTGTTTAATTGCTGGTCCCATCATAAAGGAGTAGGTAATATAATATCTGCCAGACGAAAAACTATAACTCACTACAGTTGTGTAATTTATTCCATTTGTTTAGTCACAAAGGGCTTCAGTGTGATCAGGATTCTAGGGAGACAACTGTCTGTCGAGAGAGAGCCAACTGGAGCAGAGAGAGGAGAGAAAGAGAGAGAGAGGAGAGCAGAGAGGAAGAGAGGAAAGGGAAGAGAGTGAGAGAGGAGAGAGTGAGAGAGACGAGAGCAGAGAGGAAAGGGAAGAGAGAGAGAGAGAGAGGAGAGAGAGAAACAGAGAGAGAGAGGAGAGAGAGAAACAGTGAGAGAGAGAGGAAAGGGGAGAGAGGGAGGAAAGGGGAGAGAGAGGAGAGAGAGTAAGAGAGGAGAGATAGACAGAGAGGGAGACAGAGGGGGAAGAGAGAGAGCAGACTGGACTAAGATCAATCAGGTCTCCCGGAGTGACAACCAGGAGATTGTTCTCTGTAGTCTCAACAACGCCTCCAAACTCACAGTCAGTCTCAGCTACACCCTCTCTCTCGACGGAGGGCCTCAACTTCTCAACTCTGGGTCAGGGACTCAGCTCAGGACACTCTGTCTCACACATGCACATCAAACTCACCCAAACAGTTTTAAAACAGTAAAATACTAACTAAACTCGATCTATGGAGCCTAGCCTGGTCCCAGACATCTGATATCTGGCAGGAGACTGAAGGAGGCCATTTACACTGGGGCATTTTACATGGAAAAGGACCCATGAGCACCAAGGCATTTCCATGTAAAGGACCCATGAGCACCAAGGCATTTCCATGTAAAGGACCCATGAGCACCAAGGCATTTCCATGTAAAGGACCCATGAGCACCAAGGCATTTCCATGTAAAGGACCTATGAGCACCATGAGCACCAAGGCATTTCCATGTAAAGGACCCATGAGCACCAAGGCATTTCATGTAAAGGACCCATGAGCACCAAGGCATTTCCATGTAAAGGACCCATGAGCACCAAGGCATTTCCATGTAAAGGACCCATGAGCACCAAGGCATTTCCATGTAAAGGACCTATGAGCACCATGAGCAACAAGGCATTTCCATGTAAAGGACCCATGAGCACAAAGGCATTTCCATGTAAAGGACCCATGAGCACCAAGGCATTTCCATGTAAAGGACCCATGAGCACCAAGGTATTTCATGTAAAGGACCCATGAGCACCAAGGCATTTCCATGTAAAGGACCCATGAGCACCAAGGCATTTCCATGTAAAGGACCCATGAGCACCAAGACATTTCCATGTAAAGGACCCATGAGCACCAAGGCATTTCCATGTAAAGGACCCATGAGCACCAAGGCATTTCCATGTAAAGGACCCATGAGCACCAAGGCATTTCCATGTAAAGGACCCATGAGCACCAAGGCATTTCCATGTAAAGGACCCATGAGCACCAAGGCATTTCCATGTAAAGGACCCATGACCACCAAGGCATTTCCATGTAAAGGACCCATGAGCACCAAGGCATTTCCATGTAAAGGACCCATGAGCACCAAGACATTTCCATGTAAAGGACCCATGAGCACCAAGGCATTTCCATGTAAAGGACCCATGAGCACCAAGGCATTTCCATGTAAAGGACCCATGACCACCAAGGCATTTCCATGTAAAGGACCCATGAGCACCAAGGCATTTCCATGTAAAGGACCCATGAGCACCAAGGCATTTCCATGTAAAAGACCCATGACCACCAAGGCATTTCCATGTAAAGGACCCATGAGCACCAAGACATTTCCATGTAAAGGACCCATGACCACCAAGGCATTTCCATGTAAAGGACCCATGAGCACCAAGGCATTTCCATGTAAAGGACCCATGAGCACCAAGGCATTTCCATGTAAAGGACCCATGAGCACCAAGACATTTCCATGTAAAGGACCCATGAGCACCAAGACATTTCCATGTAAAGGACCCATGAGCACCAAGGCATTTCCATGTAAAGGACCCATGAGCACCAAGGCATTTCCATGTAAAGGACCCATGAGCACCAAGGCATTTCCATGTAAAGGACCCATGAGCACCAAGGCATTTCCATGTAAAGGACCCATGAGCACCAAGACATTTCCATGCAAAGGACCCATAAGCACCAAGGCATTTCCATGTAAAGGACCCATGAGCACCAAGGCATTTCCATGTAAAGGACCCATGACCACCAAGGCATTTCCATGTAAAGGTTCCATGTGCCAAGGCATTTCCATGTAAAGGACCCATGAGCACCAAGGCATTTCCATGTAAAGGACCCATGAGCACCAAGGCATTTCCATGTAACAGGACCTATGAGCACCAAGGCATATACATGTAAAGGACCCATGAGCACCAAGGCATTTCCATGTAAAGGACCCATGAGCACAAAGGCATTTCCATGTAAAGGACCCATGAGCACCAAGGCATTTCCATGTAAAGGACCCATGAGCACCAAGGCATTTCCATGTAAAGGACCCATGAGCACCAAGGCATTTCCATGTAAAGGACAGATGAGCACCAAGGCATTTCCATGTAAAGGACCCATGAGCACCAAGGCATTTCCATGTAAAGGACCCATGACCACCAAGGCATTTCCATGTAAAGGACCCATGAGCACCAAGACATTTCCATGTAAAGGACCCATGAGCACCAAGGCATTTCCATGTAAAGGACCCATGACCACCAAGGCATTTCCATGTAAAGGACCCATGACCACCAAGACATTTCCATGTAAAGGACCCATGAGCACCAAGGCATTTCCATGTAAAGGACCCATGAGCACCAAGGCATTTCCATGTAAAGGACCCATGAGCACCAAGGCATTTCCATGTAAAGGACCCATGAGCACCAAGGCATTTCCATGTAAAGGACCCATGAGCACCAAGGCATTTCCATGTAAAGGACCCATGAGCACCAAGGCATTTCCATGTAAAGGACCCATGAGCACCAAGACATTTCCATGTAAAGGACCCATGAGCACCAAGGCATTTCCATGTAAAGGACCCTTGACCACCAAGGCATTTCCATGTAAAGGACCCATGACCACCAAGGCATTTCCATGTAAAGGACCCATGAACACCAAGGCATTTCCATGTAAAGGACCCATGAGCACCAAGGCATTTCCATGTAAAGGACCCATGAGCACCAAGGCATTTCCATGTAAAGGACCCATGAGCACCAAGGCATTTCCATGTAATGGACCCATGAGCACCAAGGCATTTCCATGTAAAGGACCCATGAGCACCCAGGCATTTCCATGTAAAGGACCCATGAGCACAAAGGCATTTCCATGTAAAGGACCCATGAGCACCAAGGCATTTCCATGTAAAGGACCCATGAGCACCAAGGCATTTCCATGTAAAGGACCCATGAGCACCAAGGCATTTCCATGTAAAGGACCCATGAGCACCAAGGCATTTCCATGTAAAGGTCATAGAACAGTACAGTATAGAACAGTAGAGAACAGTACAGTATAGAACAGTACAGCATAGAACAGTATAGAACAGTACAGTACAGTACAGTATAGAACAGTACAGTATCAAACAGTACAGGAGAGAACAATACAGTATAGAACAGTATAGAACAGTACAGTATAGAACAGTACAGTATAGAACAGCACAGTCAATAAAACAGTACAGTATAGAACAGTATAGAACAGTACAGTATAGAACAGTACAGTATAGAACAGTACAGTATAGAACAGTATAGAGCAGTACAGTAGAGAACAGTATAGAATGGTATAGAACAGTACAGTAGAGAACAGTAAAGTAGAGAACACTATAGAACAGTACAGTAGAGAACAGTATAGAATGGTATAGAACAGTACAGTAGAGTACAGTACAGTAGAGAACAGTATAGAACAGTACAGTAGAGTACAGTACAGTATAGAACAGTACAGTATAGAACAGTAGAGAACAGTACAGTATAGAAAAGTACAGCATAGAACAGTATAGAACAGTACAGTACAGTACAGTATAGAACAGTACAGCATAGAACAGTACAGTAGAGAACAGTAAAATAGAGAACACTATAGAACAGTACAGTAGAGAACAGTATAGAACGGTATAGAACAGTACAGTAGAGTACAGTACAGTAGAGAACAGTATAGAACAGTACAGTAGAGTACAGTACAGTATAGAACAGTACAGTATAGAACAGTAGAGAACAGTACAGTATAGAACAGTACAGCATAGAACAGTATAGAACAGTACAGTACAGTACAGTATAGAACAGTACAGTATCAAACAGTACAGTAGAGAACAATACAGTATAGAACAGTATAGAACAGTACAGTATAGAACAGTACAGTATAGAACAGTACAGTAGATAACAGTATAGAACAGTACAGTATAGAACAGTACAGTAGAGAACAGCATAGAACAGTACAGTATAGAACAGTACAGTACAGAACAGTACAGTATAGAATAGTACAGTATATAATAGTACAGTAGAGTACAGTACAGTATAGAACAGTAGAGAACAGTATAGAACAGTACAGTAGAGAACAGTATAGAACAGTACAGTAGAGAACAGCATAGAACAGTACAGTATAGAACAGCACAGTCAAGAAAACAGTACAGTAGAGTACAGTAGAGAACAGTATAGAACAGTACAGTATAGAACAGTATAGAGCAGTACAGTTTAGAACAGTACAGTATAGAACAGTGCAGTAGAGAACAGTACAGCATAGAACAGTACAGTATAGAGCAGTATAGAACAGTACAGTAGAGAACAGTGTAGAACAGTACAGTAGAGAACAGTATAGAACAGTACAATAGAGTACAGTATAGAACAGTAGAGAACACTACAGTATAGAACAGTACAGTAGAGAACAGTATAGAACAGCACAGTCAAGAAAACAGTACAGTAGAAAACAGTACAGTAGAGAACAGTATAGAACAGTACAGTATAGAACAGTATAGAGCAGTACAGTATAGAACAGTACAGTATAGAACAGTACTGTAGAGAACAGTATAGAACAGTACAATAGAGTACAGTATAGAACAGTACAGTAGAGAACACTACAGTATAGAACAGTACAGTAGAGAACAGTATAGAACAGTACAGTAGAGAAAAGCATAGAACAGTACAGTATAGAACAGCACAGTCAAGAAAACAGTACAGTAGAGAACAGTATAGAACAGTAGAGAACACTACAGTATAGAACAGTACAGTAGAGAACAGTATAGAACAGTAGAGAACACTACAGTAGAGAACAGTAGAGAACACTACAGTATAGAACAGTACAGTAGAGAACAGTATAGAACAGTACATTAGAGAAAAGCATAGAACAGTACAGTATAGAACAGCACAGTCAAGAAAACAGTACAGTAGAGAACAGTATAGAACAGTACAGTAGAGAAAAGCATAGAACAGTATAGTATAGAACAGCACAGTCAAGAAAAACAGTACAGTAGAGTACAGTAGATAACTGTATAGAACAGTACAGTATAGAACAGTATAGAGCAGTACAGTATAGAACAGTACAGTATAGAACAGTACAGTAGAGAACAGTACAGCATAGAACAGTACAGTATAGAGCAGTATAGAACAGTACAGTAGAGAACAGTGTAGAACAGTACAGTAGAGAACAGTATAGAACAGTACAATAGAGTACAGTATAGAACAGTACAGTAGAGAACAGTATAGAACAGTACAGTAGAGAACAGTACAGTAGAGAACAGTATAGAACAGTACAATAGAGTACAGTATAGAACAGTACAGTAGAGAACAGTACAGTATAGAACAGTACAGTAGAGAACAGTATAGAACAGTACAGTATAGAACAGTATAGAACCGTACAGTAGAGGACAGAATAGAACAGTACAGTAGAGTACAGTATAGTACAGTAGAGAACAATACAGAACAGTACAGTATAGAACAGTATAGAACAGTACAGTATAGAAGCGTACAGCATAGAATAGTACAGTAGAGAACAGAACAGTAGAGAACAGTACAGAACAGAACAGTAGAGACCAGTACAGTATAGAACAGTACAGTAGAGCACAGCATAGAACAGAACAGTAGAGAACAGTACAGTATAGAACAGTACAGTATAGAAGTGTATAGATCAGTATAGAACAGTACAGTATAGAACAGTACAGTATAGAACAGTACAGTAGAGAACAGTACAGAACAGTACAGTATAGAACAAACAGTACAGTAGAGAACAGTATAGAACAGGTCAGTATAGAACCGTACAGTAGAGGACAAAATAGAACAGTAGAGTAGAGTACAGTATAGAACAGTACAGTAGATTACAGTACAGTAGAGAACAGTATAGAACAGTACAGTAGAGAACAGTACAGTAGAGAACAGTATAGAACAGTAAAGTAGAGAACAGTACAGTATGAAACAGTATAGAAGAGTAGAGTATAGAACAGTATAGAACAGTACAGTAGAGAACAGTATAGAACAGTACAGTATAGAATAGTATAGAACCGTACATTAGAGGACAATATAGAACAGTAGAGTAGAGTACAGTATAGAACAGTACAGTAGATTACAGTACAGTAGAGAACAGTACAGTAGAGTACAGTATAGAACAGTAAAGTAGAGAACAGTACAGTATGAAACAGTATAAAACAGTACAGTAGAGAACAGTATAGAACAGTAAAGTAGAGAACAGTACAGTATGAAACAGTATAGAACAGTAGAGTATAGAACAGTACAGTATAGAACAGTACAGTAGAGTACAGTATAGAACAGTACAGTAGAGCACAGTAGAGCACAGCATAGAACAGTACAGTAGAGCACAGTAGAGCACAGCATAGAACAGTACAGTAGAGAACAGTACAGTAGAGAACAGAATAGAACAGTACAGTATAGAACAGTATAGAACAGTACAGTAGGGAACAGTACAGCATAGAACAGTACAGTAGAGAACAGTACAGTACAGTATAGAACAGTATAGAACAGTACAGTATAGAACAGTAAAGTATAGAACAGTACAGTAGAGAACAGTACAGCATAGAACAGTAGGGAACAGTACAGCATAGAACAGTACAGTAGAGAACAGTACAGTACAGTATAGAACAGTACAGTATAGAACAGTACAGTAGAGAACAGTACAGCAGAGAACAGTACGGTACAGTATAGAACAGTATAGAACAGTACAGTAGGGAACAGTACAGCATAGAACAGTACAGTAGAGAACAGTACAGTACAGTATAGAACAGTATAGAGCAGTATAGAACAGTACAGTATAGAACAGTACAGTATAGAACAGTATAGAACAGTACAGTAGGGAACAGTACAGCATAGAACAGTACAGTAGAGAACAGTACAGTACAGTATAGAACAGTATAGAACAGTACAGTATAGAACAGTAAAGTATAGAACAGTACAGTAGAGAACAGTACAGCATAGAACAGTACAGTATAGAGCAGTATAGAACAGTACAATAGAGTACAGTATAGAACAGTACCGTATAGAACAGTACAGTAGAGAGCAGTACAGAACAGTACAGTATAGAACAGTATAGAACAGTACAGTATAGAACAGTACAGTATAGAAGAGTATAGATCAGTATAGAACAGTACAGTATAGAACAGTACAGTATAGAACAGTACAGTAGAGAACAGGACAGTATAGAACAGTATAGAACCGTACAGTAGAGGACAATATAGAACAGTAGAGTAGAGTACAGTATAGAACAGTACAGTAGATTACAGTACAGTAGAGAACAGTATAGAACAGTACAATAGCGTACAGTAGAAAACAGTACAGTAGAGAACAGTACAGTGGAGAACAGTATAGAACAGTACAATAGCGTACAGTAGAAAACAGTACAGTAGAGTACAGTATAGAACAGTACAGTATAGAACAGTATAGAACAGTACAGTAGGGAACAGTACAGCATAGAACAGTACAGTAGAGAACAGTACAGTACAGTACAGTATAGAACAGTATAGAACAGTATAGAACAGTACAGTATAGAACAGTACAGTAGAGAACAGTACAGCATAGAACAGTAGGGAACAGTACAGCATAGAACAGTACAGTAGAGAACAGTACAGTACAGTATAGAACAGTACAGTATAGAACAGTACAGTAGAGAACAGTACAGCAGAGAACAGTACGGTACAGTATAGAACAGTATAGAACAGTACAGTAGGGAACAGTACAGCATAGAACAGTACAGTAGAGAACAGTACAGTACAGTATAGAACAGTATAGAGCAGTATAGAACAGTACAGTATAGAACAGTACAGTATAGAACAGTATAGAACAGTACAGTAGGGAACAGTACAGCATAGAACAGTACAGTAGAGAACAGTACAGTACAGTATAGAACAGTATAGAACAGTACAGTAGAGAACAGTACAGCATAGAACAGTACAGTATAGAGCAGTATAGAACAGTACAATAGAGTACAGTATAGAACAGTACCGTATAGAACAGTACAGTAGAGAGCAGTACAGAACAGTACAGTATAGAACAGTATAGAACAGTACAGTATAGAACAGTACAGTATAGAAGAGTATAGATCAGTATAGAACAGTACAGTATAGAACAGTACAGTAGAGAACAGGACAGTATAGAACAGTATAGAACCGTACAGTAGAGGACAATATAGAACAGTAGAGTAGAGTACAGTATAGAACAGTACAGTAGATTACAGTACAGTAGAGAACAGTATAGAACAGTACAATAGCGTACAGTAGAAAACAGTACAGTAGAGAACAGTACAGTGGAGAACAGTATAGAACAGTACAATAGCGTACAGTAGAAAACAGTACAGTAGAGTACAGTATAGAACAGTACAGTATAGAACAGTATAGAACAGTACAGTAGGGAACAGTACAGCATAGAACAGTACAGTAGAGAACAGTACAGTACAGTACAGTATAGAACAGTATAGAACAGTATAGAACAGTACAGTATAGAACAGTAGGGAACAGTACAGCATAGAACAGTACAGTAGAGAACAGTACAGTACAGTATAGAACAGTACAGTATAGAACAGTACAGTAGAGAACAGTACAGCAGAGAACAGTACGGTACAGTATAGAACAGTATAGAACAGTACAGTAGAACAGTACAGCATAGAACAGTAGAACAGTACAGTAGAGAACAGTACAGTACAGTATAGAACAGTATAGAGCAGTATAGAACAGTACAGTATAGAACAGTACAGTATAGAACAGTATAGAACAGTACAGTAGGGAACAGTACAGCATAGAACAGTACAGTAGAGAACAGTACAGTACAGTATAGAACAGTATAGAACAGTACAGTAGAGGACAGAATAGAACAGTACAGTAGAGTACAGTATAGTACAGTACAGTAGAGTACAGTACAGTAGAGAACAATACAGAACAGTACAGTATAGAACAGTATAGAACAGTACAGTATAGAAGAGTACAGCATAGAATAGTACAGTAGAGAACAGTACAGTAGAGAACAGCATAGAACATAACAGTAGAGACCAGTACAGTATAGAACAGTACAGTAGAGCACAGCATAGAACAGAACAGTAGAGAACAGTACAGTATAGAACCGTACAGTATAGAACAGTATAGAACAGTATAGAACAGTATAGAACAGTACACTATAGAACAGTACAGTATAGAACAGTACAGTAGAGAACAGTACAGCATAGAACAGTACAGTATAGAGCAGTATAGAACAGTACAGTAGAGAACAGTATAGAACAGTACAATAGAGTACAGTATAGAACAGTACCGTATAGAACAGTACAGTAGAGAACAGTATAGAACAGTACAATAGAGTACAGTATAGAACAGTACCGTATAGAACAGTACAGAATAGTACAGTATAGAACAGTACAGTATAGAACAGTACAGTAGAGAACAGTACAGAATAGTACAGTATAGAACAAACAGTACAGTAGAGAACAGTATAGAACAGTACAGTATAGAACAGTATAGAACCGTACAGTAGAGAACAGTATAGAACAGTACAATATAGAACAGTATAGAACCGTACAGTAGAGAACAGTATAGAACAGTACAATAGCGTACAGTAGAAAACAGTACAGTAGAGAACAGTACAGTAGAGTACAGTATAGAACAGTAAAGTAGAGAACAGTATAGAACAGTAAAGTAGAGAACAGTACAGTATGAAACAGTATAGAACAGTAGAGTATAGAACAGTACAGTATAGAACAGTACAGTAGAGTACAGTATAGAACAGTACAGTAGAGCACAGGACAGTATGAAACAGTATAGAACAGTACAGTAGAGAACAGTATAGAACAGTACAGTATAGAACAGTACAGTATAGAACAGTAAAGTAGAGAACAGTATAGAACAGTACAGTATAGAACAGTACAGTATAGAACAGTAAAGTAGAGAACAGGACAGTATGAAACAGTATAGAACAGTACAGTAGAGAACAGTACAGTATAGAACAGTACAGTAGAGAACAGTATAGAACAGTACAGTATAGAACAGTACAGTAGAGAACAATTACAGTAGAGAACAGTATAGAACAGTACAGTAGAGAACAGTATAGAACAGTAAAGTAGAGAACAGTACAGTATAGAACAGTACAGTAGAGAACAGTATAGAACAGTACCGTAGAGAACAGTATAGAACAGTACAGTATAGAACAGTAAAGTAGAGAACAGGACAGTATGAAACAGTATAGAACAGTAAAGTAGAGAACAGGACAGTATGAAACAGTATAGAACAGTAAAGTAGAGAACAGGACAGTATGAAACAGTATAGAACAGTAAAGTAGAGAACAGTACAGTATAGAACAGTACAGTAGAGAACAATAGTGTATAGAACAGTATAGAACAGTACAGTATAGAACAGTACAGTATAGAACAGTATAGAACAGTACAGTATAGAACAGTACAGTAGAGAACAGTACAGTAGAGAATGGTATAGAACAGTACAGTATAGAACAGTATAGAACAGTACAGTGTAGAACAGCACAGCATAGAACAGTACAGTGGAGAACATTGCAGTACAGTACAGTACAGTATAGAACAGTACAGTAGAGAACATTGCAGTAGAGTAGAGTACAGTATAGAACAGTACAGTAGATTACAGTACAGTAGAGAACAGTATAGAACAGTACAATAGCGTACAGTAGAAAACAGTACAGTAGAGAACAGTACAGTGGAGAACAGTATAGAACAGTACAATAGCGTACAGTAGAAAACAGTACAGTAGAGTACAGTATAGAACAGTACAGTATAGAACAGTATAGAACAGTACAGTAGAACAGTACAGCATAGAACAGTACAGTAGAGAACAGTACAGTACAGTATAGAACAGTACAGTATAGAACAGTACAGTAGAGAACAGTACAGTAGAGAACAGTACAGTACAGTACAGTATAGAACAGTATAGAACAGTATAGAACAGTACAGTATAGAACAGTAGGGAACAGTACAGCATAGAACAGTACAGTAGAGAACAGTACAGTACAGTATAGAACAGTACAGTATAGAACAGTACAGTAGAGAACAGTACAGCAGAGAACAGTACGGTACAGTATAGAACAGTATAGAACAGTACAGTAGGGAACAGTACAGCATAGAACAGTACAGTAGAGAACAGTACAGTACAGTATAGAACAGTATAGAGCAGTATAGAACAGTACAGTATAGAACAGTACAGTATAGAACAGTATAGAACAGTACAGTAGGGAACAGTACAGCATAGAACAGTACAGTAGAGAACAGTACAGTACAGTATAGAACAGTATAGAACAGTACAGTAGAGGACAGAATAGAACAGTACAGTAGAGTACAGTACAGTAGAGAACAATACAGAACAGTACAGTATAGAACAGTATAGAACAGTACAGTATAGAAGAGTACAGCATAGAATAGTACAGTAGAGAACAGTACAGTAGAGAACAGCATAGAACATAACAGTAGAGACCAGTACAGTATAGAACAGTACAGTAGAGCACAGCATAGAACAGAACAGTAGAGAACATTACAGTATAGAACCGTACAGTATAGAACAGTATAGAACAGTATAGAACAGTATAGAACAGTACACTATAGAACAGTACAGTATAGAACAGTACAGTAGAGAACAGTACAGCATAGAACAGTACAGTATAGAGCAGTATAGAACAGTACAGTAGAGAACAGTATAGAACAGTACAATAGAGTACAGTATAGAACAGTACCGTATAGAACAGTACAGTAGAGAACAGTATAGAACAGTACAATAGAGTACAGTATAGAACAGTACCGTATAGAACAGTACAGAATAGTACAGTATAGAACAGTACAGTATAGAACAGTACAGTAGAGAACAGTACAGAATAGTACAGTATAGAACAAACAGTACAGTAGAGAACAGTATAGAACAGTACAGTATAGAACAGTATAGAACCGTACAGTAGAGAACAGTATAGAACAGTACAATATAGAACAGTATAGAACCGTACAGTAGAGAACAGTATAGAACAGTACAATAGCGTACAGTAGAAAACAGTACAGTAGAGAACAGTACAGTAGAGTACAGTATAGAACAGTAAAGTAGAGAACAGTATAGAACAGTAAAGTAGAGAACAGTACAGTATGAAACAGTATAGAACAGTAGAGTATAGAACAGTACAGTATAGAACAGTACAGTAGAGTACAGTATAGAACAGTACAGTAGAGCACATGACAGTATGAAACAGTATAGAACAGTACAGTAGAGAACAGTATAGAACAGTACAGTATAGAACAGTACAGTATAGAACAGTACAGTATAGAACAGTAAAGTAGAGAACAGTATAGAACAGTACAGTATAGAACAGTACAGTATAGAACAGTAAAGTAGAGAACAGGACAGTATGAAACAGTATAGAACAGTACAGTAGAGAACAGTACAGTATAGAACAGTACAGTAGAGAACAGTATAGAACAGTACAGTATAGAACAGTACAGTAGAGAACAGTACAGTATAGAACAGTACAGTAGAGAACAGTATAGAACAGTACAGTAGAGAACAGCATAGAACAGTACAGTAGAGAACAGTATAGAACAGTAAAGTAGAGAACAGTACAGTATAGAACAGTACAGTAGAGAACAGTATAGAACAGTACAGTAGAGAACAGTATAGAACAGTAAAGTAGAGAACAGTACAGTATAGAACAGTACAGTAGAGAACAGTATAGAACAGTACCGTAGAGAACAGTATAGAACAGTACAGTATAGAACAGTAAAGTAGAGAACAGGACAGTATGAAACAGTATAGAACAGTAAAGTAGAGAACAGGACAGTATGAAACAGTATAGAACAGTAAAGTAGAGAACAGGACAGTATGAAACAGTATAGAACAGTAAAGTAGAGAACAGTACAGTATAGAACAGTACAGTAGAGAACAATAGTGTATAGAACAGTATAGAACAGTACAGTATAGAACAGTACAGTATAGAACAGTATAGAACAGTATAGAACAGTACAGTATAGAACAGTACAGTAGAGAACAGTACAGTAGAGAATGGTATAGAACAGTACAGTATAGAACAGTATAGAACAGTACAGTGTAGAACAGCACAGCATAGAACAGTACAGTGGAGAACATTGCAGTAGAGTACAGTACAGTATAGAACAGTACAGTAGAGAACATTGCAGTAGAGAACAGTACAGTATAGAACAGTACAGTATAGAACAGTATAGAACAGTACAGTAGAGAACATTGCAGTATAGAACAGTACAGTATAGAACAGTACAGTATAGAACAGTATAGAACAGTACAGTGTAGAACAGCACAGCATAGAACAGTACAGTAGAGAACATTGCAGTAGAGTACAGTACAGTATAGAACAGTACAGTAGAGAACATTTCAGTAGAGAACAGTAGAGAACAGTATAGAACAGTACAGTAGAGAACAGTATAGAACAGTACAGTAGAGAACAGTACAGCATAGAACAGTACAGTATAGAGCAGTACAGTAGAGAACAGTGTAGAACAACACAGCATAGAACAGTACAGTAGAGAACAGTATAGAACAGTACAGTATAGAACAGTATAGAACAGTACAGTAGGGAACAGTACAGCATAGAACAGTACAGTAGAGAACAGTACAGTACAGAACAGTACAGCATAGAACAGTATAGAACAGTACAGTAGAGAACAGTACAGCATAGAACAGTACAGTATAGAGCAGTATAGAACAGTACAGTATAGAACACTACAGTAGAGAACAGTACAGTATAGAGCAGTATAGAACAGTATAGAACAGTACAGTATAGAACAGTACAGTATAGAGCAGTATAGAACAGTACAGTAGAGAACAGTACAGTAGAGAACAGTACAGAACAGTACAGTATAGAACAAACAGTACAGTAGAGAACAGTACAGAACAGTACAGTATAGAACAAACAGTACAGTAGAGAACAGTATAGAACAGTATAGTATAGAACAGTATAGAACCGTACAGTAGAGGACAATATAGAACAGTACAGTAGAGAACAGTATAGAACAGTACAGTAGAGAACAGTATAGAACAGTACAGTAGATTACAGCACATTAGAGAACAGTACAGAACAGTACAGTATAGAACAAACAGTACAGTAGAGAACAGTATAGAACCGTACAGTAGATTACAGCACAGTAGAGAACAGTACAGAACAGTACAGTATAGAACAGTATAGAACCGTACAGTAGAGGACAATATAGAACAGTACAGTAGAGTACAGTATAGAACAGTACAGTAGATTACAGCACAGTAGAGAACAGTACAGAACAGTACAGTATAGAACAGTATAGAACCATACAGTAGAGTACAGTATAGAACAGTACAGTAGATTACAGCACAGTAGAGAACAGTACAGAACAGTACAGTATAGAACAGTACAGTAGAGAACAGTACAGTATAGAGCAGTATAGAACAGTATAGAACAGTACAGTATAGAACAGTACAGTATAGAGCAGTATAGAACAGTACAGTAGAGAACAGTACAGTAGAGAACAGTACAGAACAGTACAGTATAGAACAAACAGTACAGTAGAGAACAGTACAGAACAGTACTGTATAGAACAAACAGTACAGTAGAGAACAGTATAGAACAGTATAGTATAGAACAGTATAGAACCGTACAGTAGAGGACAATATAGAACAGTACAGTAGAGAACAGTATAGAACAGTACAGTAGATTACAGCACAGTAGAGAACAGTACAGAACAGTACAGTATAGAACAAACAGTACAGTAGTGAACAGTATAGAACCGTACAGTAGAGGACAATATAGAACAGTACAGTAGAGTACAGTATAGAACAGTACAGTAGAGAACAGTATAGAACAGTACAGTAGATTACAGCACAGTATAGAACAGTACAGAACAGTACAGTATAGAACAGTATAGAACCGTACAGTAGAGGACAATATAGAACAGTACAGTAGAGTACAGTATAGAACAGTACAGTAGATTACAGCACAGTAGAGAACAGTACAGAACAGCACAGTATAGAACAGTATAGAACCGTACAGTAAAGTACAGTATAGAACAGTACAGTAGATTACAGCACAGTAGAGAACAGTACAGAACAGTACAGTATAGAACAGTATAGAACCATACAGTAGAGAACAGTATAGAACAGTACAGTAGAGTACAGTATAGTACAGTACAGTAGAGGACAATATAGAACAGTACAGTAGAGAACAGTATAGAACAGTACAGAACAGTACAGTATAGAACAGTATAGAACAGTACAGTAGAGTACAGTATAGAACAGTACAGTAGATTACAGCACAGTAGAGAACAGTACAGAACAGTACAGTATAGAACAGTATAGAACAGTACAGTAGAGTACAGTATAGAACAGTACAGTAGATTACAGCACAGTAGAGAACAGTACAGTATAGAACAGTATAGAACAGTACAGTATAGAACAGTATAGAACAGTACAGTAGAGTACAGTATAGTACAGTACAGTAGAGGACAATATAGAACAGTACAGTATAGAACAGTATAGAACCGTACAGTAGAGAACAGTATAGAACAGTATAGAACAGTATAGAACAGTACACTATAGAACAGTACAGTATAGAACAGTACAGTAGAGAACAGTACAGCATAGAACAGTACAGTATAGAGCAGTATAGAACAGTACAGTAGAGAACAGTATAGAACAGTACAATAGAGTACAGTATAGAACAGTACCGTATAGAACAGTACAGTAGAGAACAGTATAGAACAGTACAATAGAGTACAGTATAGAACAGTACCGTATAGAACAGTACAGAATAGTACAGTATAGAACAGTACAGTATAGAACAGTACAGTAGAGAACAGTACAGAATAGTACAGTATAGAACAAACAGTACAGTAGAGAACAGTATAGAACAGTACAGTATAGAACAGTATAGAACCGTACAGTAGAGAACAGTATAGAACAGTACAATATAGAACAGTATAGAACCGTACAGTAGAGAACAGTATAGAACAGTACAATAGCGTACAGTAGAAAACAGTACAGTAGAGAACAGTACAGTAGAGTACAGTATAGAACAGTAAAGTAGAGAACAGTATAGAACAGTAAAGTAGAGAACAGTACAGTATGAAACAGTATAGAACAGTAGAGTATAGAACTGTACAGTATAGAACAGTACAGTAGAGTACAGTATAGAACAGTACAGTAGAGCACAGGACAGTATGAAACAGTATAGAACAGTACAGTAGAGAACAGTATAGAACAGTACAGTATAGAACAGTACAGTATAGAACAGTACAGTACAGTAAAGAGAACAGTATAGAACAGTACAGTATAGAACAGTACAGTATAGAACAGTAAAGTAGAGAACAGTACAGTATGAAACAGTATAGAACAGTACAGAGAAACAGTACAGTATAGAACAGTACAGTAGAGAACAGTATAGAACAGTACAGTAGAGAACAGTACAGTATGAAACAGTATAGAACAGTACAGTAGAGAACAGTATAGAACAGTACAGTAGAAACAGTACAGTACAGTAGAGAACAGTATAGAACAGTAAAGTAGAGAACAGTACAGTATAGAACAGTACAGTAGAGAACAGTATAGAACAGTACAGTAGAGAACAGTATAGAACAGTAAAGTAGAGAACAGTACAGTATAGAACAGTACAGTAGAGAACAGTATAGAACAGTACCGTAGAGAACAGTATAGAACAGTACAGTATAGAACAGTACAGTATAGAACAGTAAAGTAGAGAACAGGACAGTATGAAACAGTATAGAACAGTAAAGTAGAGAACAGGACAGTATGAAACAGTATAGAACAGTAAAGTAGAGAACAGTACAGTATAGAACAGTACAGTAGAGAACAATAGTGTATAGAACAGTATAGAACAGTACAGTATAGAACAGTACAGTATAGAACAGTATAGAACAGTACAGAACAGTACAGTATAGAACAGTACAGTAGAACAGTACAGTAGAGAACAGTATAGAACAGTACAGTAGAGAACAGTACAGTATAGAACAGTACAGTAGAGAACAGTATAGAACAGTACAGTATAGAACAGTATAGAACAGAACATTGCAGTAGAGAACAGTACAGTATAGAACAGTACAGTATAGAACAGTATAGAACAGTACAGTAGAGAACAGTATAGAACAGTACAGTATAGAACAGTACAGTATAGAACAGTAAGAACAGTAGAGAACAGGACAGTATGAAACAGTATAGAACAGTAAAGTAGAGAACAGGACAGTATGAAACAGTATAGAACAGTAAAGTATAGAACAGTACAGTATGAAACAGTATAGAACAGTAAAGTAGAGAACAGTACAGTATAGAACAGTACAGTAGAGAACAATAGTGTATAGAACAGCATAGAACAGTACAGTAGAGAACAGTAGAACAGTACAGTATAGAACAGTATAGAACAGTACAGTATACAGCATAGAACAGTACAGTAGAGAACAGTACAGTACAGAACAGTACAGCATAGAACAGTATAGAACAGTACAGTAGAGAACAGTACAGCATAGAACAGTACAGTATAGAGCAGTATAGAACAGTACAGTATAGAACACTACAGTAGAGAACAGTACAGTATAGAGCAGTATAGAACAGTATAGAACAGTACAGTATAGAACAGTACAGTATAGAGCAGTATAGAACAGTACAGTAGAGAACAGTACAGTAGAGAACAGTACAGAACAGTACAGTATAGAACAAACAGTACAGTAGAGAACAGTACAGAACAGTACAGTATAGAACAAACAGTACAGTAGAGAACAGTATAGAACAGTATAGTATAGAACAGTATAGAACCGTACAGTAGAGGACAATATAGAACAGTACAGTAGAGAACAGTATAGAACAGTACAGTAGAGAACAGTATAGAACAGTACAGTAGATTACAGCACATTAGAGAACAGTACAGAACAGTACAGTATAGAACAAACAGTACAGTAGAGAACAGTATAGAACCGTACAGTAGATTACAGCACAGTAGAGAACAGTACAGAACAGTACAGTATAGAACAGTATAGAACCGTACAGTAGAGGACAATATAGAACAGTACAGTAGAGTACAGTATAGAACAGTACAGTAGATTACAGCACAGTAGAGAACAGTACAGAACAGTACAGTATAGAACAGTATAGAACCGTACAGTAGAGTACAGTATAGAACAGTACAGTAGATTACAGCACAGTACATTTACATTTACATTTAAGTCATTTAGCAGACGCTCTTATCCAGAGCGACTTACAGAGAACAGTACAGAACAGTACAGTATAGAACAGTACAGTAGAGAACAGTACAGTATAGAGCAGTATAGAACAGTATAGAACAGTACAGTATAGAACAGTACAGTATAGAGCAGTATAGAACAGTACAGTAGAGAACAGTACAGTAGAGAACAGTACAGAACAGTACAGTATAGAACAAACAGTACAGTAGAGAACAGTACAGAACAGTACTGTATAGAACAAACAGTACAGTAGAGAACAGTATAGAACAGTATAGTATAGAACAGTATAGAACCGTACAGTAGAGGACAATATAGAACAGTACAGTAGAGAACAGTATAGAACAGTACAGTAGATTACAGCACAGTAGAGAACAGTACAGAACAGTACAGTATAGAACAAACAGTACAGTAGTGAACAGTATAGAACCGTACAGTAGAGGACAATATAGAACAGTACAGTAGAGTACAGTATAGAACAGTACAGTAGAGAACAGTATAGAACAGTACAGTAGATTACAGCACAGTATAGAACAGTACAGAACAGTACAGTATAGAACAGTATAGAACCGTACAGTAGAGGACAATATAGAACAGTACAGTAGAGTACAGTATAGAACAGTACAGTAGATTACAGCACAGTAGAGAACAGTACAGAACAGCACAGTATAGAACAGTATAGAACCGTACAGTAGAGTACAGTATAGAACAGTACAGTAGATTACAGCACAGTAGAGAACAGTACAGAACAGTACAGTATAGAACAGTATAGAACCGTACAGTAGAGAACAGTATAGAACAGTACAGTAGAGTACAGTATAGTACAGTACAGTAGAGGACAATATAGAACAGTACAGTAGAGAACAGTATAGAACAGTACAGAACAGTACAGTATAGAACAGTATAGAACAGTACAGTAGAGTACAGTATAGAACAGTACAGTAGATTACAGCACAGTAGAGAACAGTACAGAACAGTACAGTATAGAACAGTATAGAACAGTACAGTAGAGTACAGTATAGAACAGTACAGTAGATTACAGCACAGTAGAGAACAGTACAGTATAGAACAGTATAGAACAGTACAGTATAGAACAGTATAGAACAGTACAGTAGAGTACAGTATAGTACAGTACAGTAGAGGACAATATAGAACAGTACAGTATAGAACAGTATAGAACCGTACAGTAGAGAACAGTATAGAACAGTACAGTAGAGTACAGTATAGTACAGTACAGTAGAGGACAATATAGAACCGTACAGTAGAGAACAGTATAGAACCGTACAGTAGAGTACAGTATAGAACAGTACAGTAGATTACAGCACAGTAGAGAACAGTACAGAACAGTACAGTAGAGAACAGTATAGAACCGTACAGTAGAGAACAGTATAGAACAGTTGTTAGTAGTGGGTAGGCAGGTAAGATAGGAGAGGGGGCTTTGAGATTTACTTTCTTTGCTTTGGTTCCGTCCAGCCCCTTTTCCCCATATTACCGTGTAAAGGAATAAAGTCCTTGTAAACGGTACCACATTCTGTCTGTTGTCATCCTTACTCACACCTACAGTCCATACCTTTTTCACTTCACGGAGAGTTTAGTTGTAGCAGGGTGTTGCGTTCCCTCTTCATAGAGGCGTGCGTAACAACAGTACAATAGCGTACAGTAGAAAACAGTACAGTAGAGAACAGTACAGTAGAGAACAGTACAGTAGAGAACAGTACAGTAGAGTACAGTATAGAACAGTATAGAACAGTACAGTATAGAACAGTATAGAACAGGACAGTAGAGAACAGTATAGAACAGTACAGTATAGAACAGTATAGAACAGTACAGTATAGAACAGTATAGAACCGTACAGTATAGAACAGTATAGAACAGTACAGTATAGAACAGTAGAAAACAGTACAGTAGAGAACAGTACAGTAGAGTACAGTATAGAACAGTATAGAACAGTACAGTATAGAACAGTATAGAACAGTACAGTAGAGAACAGTATAGAACAGTACAGTATAGAGAACAGTATAGAACAGTACAGTATAGAACAGTATAGAACCGTACAGTAGAGGACAGTATAGAACAGTACAGTAGAGAACAGTACAGTAGAGAACAGTATAGAACAGTACCATATAGAACAGTACAGTATAGAACAGTACAGTAGAGAACAGTATAGAACAGTACCGTAGAGAACAGTATAGAACAGTACAGTAGAGAACAGTACAGTAGAGAACAGTATAGAACAGTACAGTAGAGAACAGTACAGTAGAGAACAGTATAGAACAGTACCATAGAGAACAGTATAGAACAGTACAGTAGAGAACAGTACAGTATAGAACAGTACAGCATAGAACAGTACAGTAGAGAACAGTACAGTAGAGAACAGTACAGAACAGTACATTAGAGAACAGTATAGAACAGTACAGTAGAGAACAGTACAGTATAGAACAGTAGTATAGAACATTACAGTAGAGAACAGTACAGAACAGTACATTAGAGAACAGTATAGAACAGTACAGTAGAGTACAGTAAAGAACAGTACAGTAGAGAACAGTACACTCGAGAACAGTATAGAACAGTATAGTATAGAACAGTACAGTATAGAACAGTACAGTAGAGAACAGTATAGAACAGTACAGTATAGAACAGTACAGTACAGTATAGAACAGTACAGCATAGAACATTACAGTATAGAACAGTACAGTACAGTATAGAACAGTACAGCATAGAACAGTAGAGAACAGTAAAGTAGAGAACAGTATAGAACAGTACAGTATAGAACAGTAGAGAACAGTACAGTATAGAACAATATAGAACAGTACAGTAGAGAACAGTACAGTATAGAACAGTATAGAACATTACAGTATAGAACAGTACAGTATAGAACAGTAAGAACAGTACAGTATAGAACAGTATAGAACATTACAGTATAGAACAGTACAGTATAGAACAGTACAGTAGAGAACAGTACAGTAGAGAACAGTACAGTAGAGAACATTGCAGTAGAGTACAGTACAGTAGAGTACAGTAGAGAACAGTATAGAACAGTACCGTAGAGAACAGTACAGTATAGAACAGTATGGAATAGTACCGTAGAGAACAGTACAGTATAGAACAGTACAGTATAGAACAGTACAGTATAGAACAGTATAGAACAGTACAGTAGAGTACAGTATAGAACAGTACAGTAGATTACAGCACAGTAGAGAACAGTATAGAACAGTACAGTAGAGTACAGTATAGAACAGTACAGTATAGAACAGTATAGAACAGTACAGTGTAGAACAGCACAGCATAGAACAGTACAGTAGAGAACATTGCAGTAGAGAACAGTACAGTATAGAACAGCAAAGTAGAGAACATTACAGTAGAGTACAGTACAGTATAGAACAGTACAGTAGAGAACATTGCAGTAGAGAACAGTACAGTATAGAACAGTACAGTAGAGAACAGTATAGAACAGTACAGTATAGAACAGTACAGTAGAAAACAGTATAGAACAGTACAGTATAGAACAGTACAGCATAGAACAGTACAGTAGAGAACAGTACAGTAGAGAACAGTACAGTAGAGAACAGTATAGAACAGTACAGTATAGAACAGTACAGTAGAGAACAGTATAGAACAGTACAGTAGAGTACAGTACAGTAGAGAACAGTATAGAACAGTACAGTATAGAACAGTATAGAACAGTACAGTATAGAACAGTATAGAACAGTACAGTATAGAACAGTACAGTAGAGAACAGTACAGTAGAGGACAGTATAGAACAGTACAGTATAGAACAGTATAGAACAGTACAGTAAAGAACAGTATAGAACAGTACAGTATAGAACAGTACAGTAGAGTACAGTACAGTAGAGAACAGTATAGAACAGTACAGTATAGAACAGTATAGAACAGTACAGTATAGAACAGTACAGTAGAGAACAGTACAGTATAGAACAGCAAAGTAGAGAACATTACAGTAGAGTACAGTACAGTAGAGAACAGTATAGAACAGTACAGTAGAGAACAGTATAGAACAGTACAGTATAGAACAGTACAGTAGAGAACAGTACAGTAGAGAACAGTATAGAACAGTACAGTAGAGAACAGTACAGTAGAGAACAGTATAGAACAGTACAGTATAGAACAGTACAGTAGAGAACAGTACAGTAGAGAACAGTATAGAACAGTACAGTATAGAACAGTACAGTAGAGAACAGTACAGTAGAGAACAGTATAGAACAGTACAGTATAGAACAGTATAGAACAGTACAGTAAAGAACAGTATAGAACAGTACAGTATAGAACAGTACAGTAGAGTACAGTACAGTAGAGAACAGTATAGAACAGTACAGTATAGAACAGTATAGAACAGTTCAGTATAGAACAGTACAGTAGAGAACAGTACAGTATAGAACAGCAAAGTAGAGAACATTACAGTAGAGTACAGTACAGTAGAGAACAGTATAGAACAGTACAGTAGAGAACAGTATAGAACAGTACAGTATAGAACAGTACAGTAGAGAACAGTACAGTAGAGAACAGTATAGAACAGTACAGTAGAGAACAGTACAGTAGAGAACAGTATAGAACAGTACAGTATAGAACAGTACAGTAGAGAACAGTACAGTAGAGAACAGTATAGAACAGTACAGTATAGAACAGTACAGTAGAGAACAGTACAGTAGAGAACAGTATAGAACAGTACAGTAGAGAACAGTATAGAACAGTACAGTAGAGAACAGTACAGTATAGAACAGTATAGAACAGTACAGTATAGAACAGTACAGTAGAGAACAGTATAGAACAGTACAGTATAGAACAGTACAGTAGAGAACAGTACAGTAGAGAACAGTATAGAACAGTACAGTAGAGAACAGTATAGAACAGTACAGTAGAGAACAGTACAGTAGAGAACAGTATAGAACAGTACAGTATAGAACAGTACAGTAGAGAACAGTACAGTATAGAACAGTACAGTAGAGAACAGTATAGAACAGTACAGTAGAGAACAGTACAGTATAGAACAGTATAGAACAGTACAGTATAGAACAGTACAGTAGAGAACAGTATAGAACAGTACAGTAGAGAACAGTACAGTAGAGAACAGTATAGAACAGTACAGTAGAGAACAGTATAGAACAGTACAGTAGAGAACAGTATAGAACAGTACAGTATAGAACAGTACAGTAGAGAACAGTATAGAACAGTACAGTATAGAACAGTACAGTAGAGAACAGTACAGTAGAGAACAGTATAGAACAGTACAGTAGAGAACAGTATAGAACAGTACAGTAGAGAACAGTACAGTATAGAACAGCATAGTATAGATTAGTACAGTAGAGAACAGTAGAGTAGAATAAAGTAGAGCAGAGTACTGTACCGTTGAGTACAGTACAGTAGAGTACAGTAGAGTACGGTAGAGTAGAGGACAGTAGAGTACAGTAGAGTACGGTAGAGAGAGGACAGTAGAGTACAGTAGAGTACGGTAGAGTAGAGGACAGTATAGTACCATGTGAATGACACCTTAGGAAAAGTGAGTGCAGACAGGGGAGAAGCCAAGGTTCATTAGCCCCGAATGAAGCGGCAGTAGAAAGTAGCAAATCCCAGGAAACATTGCTGCTTCACTCTGGATGTAAGTTAGGGCCATTCCACCACCGCTCTCACTTTTTCAGGATCCATCTGAACATTCCCTTCAGTGTTGACATGTCCCTGAAAGGAGATAGTGGAGCGATGGAATTCACACTTCTCTGCTTTCACAAACACCTGGAGAACATGTTCTTTATCAGAACGGGAGAAAATCGAGGTATCGAGGTCGACCAACTCCTGGAACACTGCTGGGAGCGTTGGTGAGTCCAAATGGCCAGGTACTCATTGTGTCCGTTACCTGTGTTGAAGACTGTCTACCACTCGTCTCCTTCACTTATCCGAACCAGGTGGTCGGCGTTCCGAAGGTCCAACGTAGAAAACATGGTAGCTCCCTCGAAAGCTGAGGAGAGGAGGGGTAAAGGGTAAACGGACGATGTCACTGAGGCCCCGGTAGTCGATACACGGATACAAGGTCTTGTCCTTCCTTTCCACAAAGAAAACCCTGCGCCAGCAGGGGAGGTCGAAGGATGAATGCTCCCAGTAGCCAGAGAGTCCTCAATGTACTCCTCCATGGCCTTGGTCTCAGGGTCAGACAGGGAATATAGCTGCCCACGAGGCTGTGTGGTGCCCGGGATTAGGTCAATGGAACAATCATCGGGACGATGCGGAGTAAGAGCCTAGCTGAAAACCTCTATGAGGTCCTTTAAGTTGCTCTGGATAAGAGCGTCTGCTAAATGACTTAAATGTAAATGTAAATGTCCTAGTACTGCGCGGGAAGGGCGGAGAAATCTTAGGCTTTACCAGAGTCTGCAGGATGATGTCCTGGGGGAGGCTACGCCGCCTTAGGGCAATGTGAGTAGCAGAATGGGCTCCAACCCAGGATAGAACCAGAGGTCCAGTCTATAAGGAGGTTGTGCCTCTGGAGCCAATGAAAATCCCAAAACAGGAACACGGGGAGATTCAATAAGAAGAAAATGTATGGACTCACTGTGATTGTCAGACACCCGCAGGTTAATAAGCACCGTACAATGAGTGACCCTGCCAACGGAGCGTCCGTCTAGTGCTCTGGGAACGGACAGGTGTTGTGTGGAGATGCCAGACTAGGTTCCACGAAGCTCTGATCTGAGCCAGAGTCAATGAGTACCGGGAGAAATTTAGACCAATCACCACACAGCAGGATAACATGGAAAGGGGTACGGTAATAGGAGTAGAAACTCTCCCCGTATGGCTCACCATTGTACTCGTACCTACTGAGGAGCCTGGTCTTTTACTGGACAGGTTGATATGTAGCACCACAATACAGGCAACTGTTGTAGTTCAGCCTACGTAATGGTTCCTGGGATGACAATCTAGCTGTGCCCAGTTGTATAGGCTCAGGAGAAAAGGAATGGCCCATTCCCGATGATTCCCACGGGGACTCGGTTGACTTCGGATCCTCTCGGAAATGCAGGCATCGGGAACTTCCCGGGGTTCTTCTGGGGTGAGCAAGCAGCCGTGGACGAATGAGTGGGGCCGACAACAGACCTCCTCTCCCTCCTGGGTTTCCGTAGGCGCCCATCGATCCTTAAGGTTAAGGCTATGAGGCAGTCGAGGTCCGGGGATACCTCCCGAGCCTGTGAGCTCATTTTTAATCTCCTCCAATAATCCACGAACAAATGTATCGAAAGGAGACTCCGGGTCCCGGCACTCTTGGCGGCAACGTGCGAAAGTCGATCGCATAGTTTGTCACACTAAAGGTTTCTTGATGTAATCGAAGCTTTTGGGCCGCCTCTCTCCCAAACACCTTCCTCACCTCTGCCATGAAATCCTCCAAATGAAGGCAAATGGCGGATTGTTGCTCCCTAACCACCATAGCCCAGGAGAGCGCCCTTACAGACATTAGCGTTATCATATACGCTATTCTCGAACGGTCCGAAGGGAACGAAGAGGCCTGCAGCTCAAAGATGAGGGAGCACTGGGGAAGAAACGCCCGGCAGGTTCCAGGGTCCCCAGCATAGTGCTCAGGAGGAGGTAAATGGGGTTCTCGGGAAGCCGGCGTAGGCTGGTCAAAATCACGACTGGTAGGAGGGATTACTGAGCGTCCGGGATGCTGCCTACCCCGGAATTGCTCCAGTATTTTGAAACCCTGGGCATGGCATCCCGCCAGCGTATGGAGTCATTCCATAAGGTTCTGGAGTAGCTCCTCTTGTCTTCCAATGGTGGCCTCATGCAGGTCGACAGTGTTGTGGGGCTGGGCTGAGTCTGCTGGGTCAGTCATGGCCAGTTCGTACAATTATACCTCTGGATAAGACCCAGATGCAGACACAGGAGGCAGATGGTTTGAGTCTCTGATATTTATTCAAATACAAGGGGCAGGCAAGAGGCAGGTCGAGGACAGGCAGAAGTTCGTAAACCAGGTCAGAGTCCGAAAGGTACAGGGCAGCAGGCAGGCTCGAGGTCAGGGCAGACTGTAAAGGTCAGAACCAGGAGGACTAGAACCAGGAGGAATAGAATACAGGGACTAGGATACAGGGACTAGGACACTGAGACTAGGATACAGGGACTAGAATACAGGGACTAAGGTACAGGGACTAGAATACAGGGACTAGAATACAGGGACTAGAATACAGGGACTAGAATACAGGGACTAGGATACAGGGACTAGAATACAGGGACTAGAATACAGGGACTAGAATACAGGGACTAGAATACAGGGACTAGGATACAGGGACTAGAATACAGGGACTAAGGTACAGGGACTAGAATACAGGGACTAGAATACAGGGACTAAGATACAGGGACTAGAATACAGGGACTAAGGTACAGGGACTAGAATACAGGGACTAAGATACAGGGACTAGGATACAGGGACTAGAATACAGGGACTAGAATACAGGGACTAAGATACAGGGACTATAATACAGGGACTAAGATACAGGGACTAGGATACAGGGACTAGAATACAGGGACTAGAATACAGGGACTAGAATACAGGGACTAAGATACAGGGACTAGGATACAGGGACTAGAATACAGGGACTAGAATACAGGGACTAGGATACATGGACTAGGATACAGGGGCTAAAATACATGGACTATAATACAGAGACTAGAATACAGGGACTAAGATACAGGGACTAGGATACAGGGACTAGAATACAGGGACTTAGATACAGGGACTAGGATACAGGGACTAGAATACAGGGACTAGAATACAGGGACTAAGATACAGGGACTAGAATACAGGGACTAGAATACAGGGACTAGAATACAGGGACTAAGATACAGGGACTAGAATACAGGGACTAAGATACAGGGACTAGAATACAGGGACTAGAATACAGGGACTATAATACAGGGACTAGAATACAGGGACTTCATCTACTGGGACCAGTAATTGTAAAGGGACTAGAATACAGGGACTAGAATACAGGGTACTATATTATAATTGGGACTAAGATACAGGGACTAGAATACAGGGACTAAGATGCAGGGACTAGAATCACCCTGGTTCAGTGGTCAAAGGGACTGCATACAGGGACTAGAATACAGGGACTAGTTACAGGGACTAGGCACTATCTTAGGGACTATAATACAGGGACTGGTTCAGGGACTAGAATCTCAGTGCAGGGACTACAGACACCCTGGTTCAGGGACTAGGCACTGCATCTCAGTGCAGGGACTAGAACCCTACAGGGACTAAGGCACAGGGACTAGAATACAGGGACTACAGATACCCTGGTTCAGGGACTAGAATCTCAGTGCTGGAGGGACTAGAATACAGGGACTAAGATACAGGGACTAGAATACAGGGACTAGAATACAGGGACTAAGATGCTGGAGGGACTAGGATACCCTGGACTAAGATCAGGGACTAGTGCTAGAGGGACTAGAGACACCCTGGACTAGAATACAGGGACTCAGAATACAGGGACTACAGACATACAGGGACTAAGACTGCATCTCAGGGACTAGGAAAAACCCTGGTTCAGTGGTCAACAACGTACTGGTAGGCTTGACTCGATCTCATACTTCATCATTCTTCATCTACTGGTGAAAACCAAGTAATTGTAAAGCTACATCTCAATACTTTATCACAATATTGAATTGTAATATTGTATTGTATTATATTATAACTGGGGCTACCGAGTGGCGCAGTGGTCAAAGGCACTGCATCTCAGTGCTAGAGGCGTCACTACAGACACCCTGGTTCAGTGGTCTAAGGCACTGCATCTCAGTGCTAGAGGCGTCACTACAGACACCCTGGTTCAGCGGTCTAAGGCACTGCATCTCAGTGCTAGAGGCGTCACTACAGACACCCTGGTTCAGTGGTCTAAGGCACTGCATCTCAGTGCTAGAGGCGTCACTACAGACACCCTGGTTCAGTGGTCAAAGGCACTGCATCTCAGTGCTAGAGGCGTCACTACAGACACCCTGGTTCAGTGGTCTAAGGCACTGCATCTCAGTGCTAGAGGCGTCACTACAGACACCCTGGTTCAGCGGTCTAAGGCACTGCATCTTAGTGCTAGAGGCGTCACTACAGACACCCTGGTTCAGTGGTCTAAGGCACTGCATCTCAGTGCTAGAGGCGTCACTACAGACCCTGGTTCAGTGGTCAAAGGCACTGCATCTCAGTGCTAGATGCGTCACTACAGACACCCTGGTTCAGTGGTCAAAGGCACTGCATCTCAGTGCTAGAGGCGTCACTACAGACACCCTGGTTCAGTGGTCAAAGGCACTGCATCTCAGTGCTAGAGGCGTCACTACAGACACCCTGGTTCAGCGGTCTAAGGCACTGCATCTCAGTGCTAGAGGCGTCACTACAGACACCCTGGTTCAGTGGTCAAAGGCACTGCATCTCAGTGCTAGAGGCGTCACTACAGACCCTGGTTCAGTGGTCAAGGCACTGCATCTCAGTGCTAGATGCGTCACTACAGACACCCTGGTTCAGTGGTCAAAGGCACTGCATCTCAGTGCTAGAGGCGTCACTACAGACACCCTGGTTCAGTGGTCAAAGGCACTGCATCTCAGTGCTAGAGGCGTCACTACAGACACCCTGGTTCAGTGGTCAAAGGCACTGCATCTCAGTGCTAGAGGCGTCACTACAGACACCCTGGTTCAGTGGTCAAAGGCACTGCATCTCAGTGCTAGAGGCGTCACTACAGACACCTGGTTCAGTGGTCAAAGGCACTGCATCTCAGTGCTAGATGCGTCACTACAGACACCCTGGTTCAGTGGTCAAAGGCACTGCATCTCAGTGCTAGAGGCGTCACTACAGACACCCTGGTTCAGTGGTCAAAGGCACTGCATCTCAGTGCTAGAGGCGTCACTACAGACACCCTGGTTCAGTGGTCTAAGGCACTGCATCTCAGTGCTAGAGGCGTCACTACAGACACCCTGGTTCAGCGGTCTAAGGCACTGCATCTTAGTGCTAGAGGCGTCACTACAGACACCCTGGTTCAGTGGTCTAAGGCACTGCATCTCAGTGCTAGAGGCGTCACTACAGACACCCTGGTTCAGTGGTCAAAGGCACTGCATCTCAGTGCTAGAGGCGTCACTACAGACACCCTGGTTCAGTGGTCTAAGGCACTGCATCTTAGTGCTAGAGGCGTCACTACAGACACCCTGGTTCAGTGGTCTAAGGCACTGCATCTCAGTGCTAGAGGCGTCACTACAGACACCCTGGTTCAGTGGTCAAAGGCACTGCATCTCAGTGCTAGAGGCGTCACTACAGACACCCTGGTTCAGTGGTCTAAGGCACTGCATCTCAGTGCTAGAGGCGTCACTACAGACACCCTGGTTCGATTGCAGGCTCTATCACAACCAGCCATGATTGGGAGTCCCACAGGGTGGTGCACAGCGCCATCTGGGTTTGGATGATGTATGCCGTCATTGTAAATATGTATTTGTTATTAACTCACTTGCCTCGATAAATAAAGGTTAAATAAAATTAAAAATAATAATATTGTATTGTTGATTTGGCTCCAAATTGTTTGAATTTGTCTGTTGGCATGGCATGGCCCCCACCATCTATCTACCAGACGCCAGGTTTGATTGGGTCCCAGCCCTGAGTGAGTATGCTTTCCAAATGGCACCCTATTCCCTACATAAACCCTATGGGCCCTAGTCAAAAGTAGTGAAGTAAATAGAGAATATAGTGGGCATCCAAAGTGTTTATTGTTGCAGCAGCTCAGCAGAGAGTGTTAGTGTAAGACTCTGAACGAAGGCGGTAAGTAGATTTGGAGTGGGATGCTGTGGGTCCTTGTGGGTCCTGGTCTATTTGGGCTTCCTTTGGTGTATACACTGGGGCGGAATAGAGAGACTTTAGTTGTTTGAACCTGTCGGTCTGTCTCTCCCAATATAACCAGAGACAGACTTCCAAATAAAACGCATGCCGCCTTGTCTAAAGGGATGAAAATATGAAAATAAAAATGTCATTCCACCTGTGATACACAATATAACAAACATTTAAAGAGTTTAAGATGTATACACTAACTGGAAGTCACTCTGGAAAAGAGCATCTGGTAAATGACTAAAATGTACATGTACTACACTGACCACTCTCACTGTCACCATAGAGTCTCCTCTCTCTCTCTGTCTGTCTCTCTCTCTCTCTGTCTGTCTCTCTCTCTCTCTCTGTCTCTCTCTCTCCCTCTCTCTCAATTAATTTACATTTAATGGGCTAATTGGCACGGGAAACATTGTTACATTGCCAAAGCAAATTAAATATATTAATAAATAACAGTGAAATAACCACAAAAGAATCTACAGTAAACATTACACTCACAAAAGTTGCAAAATAATAAAGACATTTCAAATGTCAAATTAAATATATATATATATATATTTAAATACCATGTTATAACAATGTGCAAATAGTTAAAGTACAAAAGGGAAAATGAATAAACATACATACTATGGTTTGTATTTAAAATGGTGTTCGTACTTAACCGGTTGCGCTTTTCTTGTGGCAACAGGTCACAAATGTTGCTGCTGTGATGACTGTGGGATTTCACCCAGTAGATATGGGAGTTTATCAACATTGGGTTCATTTTCAAATTATCTGTGTAATCTGAGGGAAATATATGTCTCTAATATGGTCATACATTTGGCAGGTTAGGAAGTGCAGCTCCGTTTCCACCTCATTTTGTGGGCAGTGTAAACATAGCGTATCTTCTCTTGAGAGCCAGGTCTGCCTAAGGTGGCCTTTCTCAATAGCAAGGCTATGCTCACTGAGTCTGTATATAGTCAAAGGTTCCTTACATTTGGGTCAGTCACAGCAGTCAGGTATTCTGCCAGATTTTTTTGTAAATTATTTCCAATGTGTCAAGCAATTATCTTTTTGTTTTCTCATGATTTGATTCTGTGTAATCTTCCGGCGCAGACAGAGAAGGCCGCCTCGCTTCGCATTCCTAGGAAACTATGCAGTATTTTGTTTTTTTTACGTGTTATTTCTTACATTGGTACCCCAGGTAATCTTAGGTATCATTACGAACAGTTGGGAGGAACTATTGAATATAAGAGCAACGTCAACTCACCATCATAACGACCAGGAATATGACTTTCCCGAAGCGGATCCTGTGTTCTGCCTTCCACCCAGGACAATGAATAAGATCCCAGCCGGTGACCCAAAACAACGAAACGAAGCGGTCTTCTGGTCAGGCTCCGGAGACGGGCACATCGCTCACCACTCCCTAGCGTACTACTCGCCAATGTCCAGACTCTTGACAACAAGGTTGATGAATACCGAGCAAGGGTAGCATTCCAGAGAGACATCAGAGACTGTAACGTTCTTTGCTTCACGGAAATATGGCTTACTTGAGAGACACTATCGGAGTCGGTGCAGCCAGCTGGTTTCTTCACGCATCGCGCCGACAGAAACAACCATCCTTCTGGTAAGAAGAGGGGCGGGGGGGTATGCCTTATGATTAACGAGACGTGGTGTGACCACAACAACATACAGGAACTGAAGTCCTTCTGTTCACCTGACTTAGAATTCCTCACAATCAAATGTTGACCGCATTATCTACCAAGAGAATTCTCTTCGATTATTTGCTGTATATATTCCCCCCCAAACAGAACAAACTTTATTTGACTCTATGTAAACTGGAAACCATTTATCCGGAGGCTGCATTCATTGAAGCTGGGGATTTTAACAAGGCTAATCTGAAAACAAGACTCCTTAAATTCTATCAGCATATCGATTGCGCAACCACGGCTGGTAAAACCTTGGATCATTGTTATTCTAACTTCCGCAATGCATATAAGGCCCTGCCCCGCCCTCCTTTCGGAAAATCTGACCAAGAATCCATTTTGTTGCTTCCAGCCGACAGACAGAGACTAAAACAAGAAGCTCCGGCGCTCAGGGCTGTTCAACGCTGGTCCGACCAATCTGATTCCACGCTTCAAGACTGCTTCCATCACGTGGATTGGGATATGTTCCACATTGCGTCCAACAACAACATTGACGAATACGCTGATTCGGTGAGCGAGTTCATTAGAAAGTGCATTGACGATGTTATACCCACAGCAATGATTAAAACATTCCCAAACCAGAAACCGTGGATTGATGGCAGCATTTGCGTGGAACTGAAAGAGCAAAACACTGCCTTTAACCAGGGCAAGGTGACCAGCAAAAGCATTTCGCTACCCTCGTATTAACATCTGCTAACCGTGTGTATGTGACAAATAAAATAGATTTGATTTGATTTAATTGTGTTGCTGTCCTGGGGCTCTGTGGGGTCTGTTTGTGTTTGTGAACAGAGCCCCAGGACCAGCTTGCTTAGTGGACCCTTCTCCAGATTCATCTCTCTGTAGGTGATGGCTTTGTTATGGAAGGTTTGGTAATCGCTTCCTTTTAGGTGGTTGTAGAATGCTCTTTTTTTTATTTTGATCATTAATTTTGATACTCGCTGGTATCAGCATACTTCTGCGCTGTGTGCGTTAATTGGTGTTTTACTTTGTACACAGAGGATATTTTCACTACTGTGAAGAAGATGTAGCTGCTGTTGTAGTCCTTCTTTGGTTGGGGACACAAGCACCAGATCATCAGCAAACAGTAGAATTTTGACTTCACATTCTAGTAGGGTGAGGCCAGTTGCTGTAGATTGTTTAGGTACCCACGCCAATTCGTTGATGTGGCAGGGCTTGCAAACCATTTAAGACTACAAAGGAAAGCACAGCTGCGAGCTGCCCAGTGACATGAGCCAACCAGACAAACTAAATAACTTATATTCTCGCTTCGAGGCAAACAACACTGAAGCATGCATGAGAGCATCAGCTGTTCCGGACGACTGTGTGATTTACGCTCACCGAGGCCGATGTTAGTAAATCCTTTAAACAGGTCAACATTCACAAGGTTGCAGGCCCAGACAGATTACCAGGAAGTGTACTTTGAGCATGCACCGACCAACTGGCAAGTGTCTTCACTGACATTTTCAACCTCACCCTGTCCAAGTCTGTAATACCAACATGTTTTAAGCAGACCACCAAAGGCCCAGGAACACCAAGGTAAACTGCCTAAATGATTATTGACCTGTAGCACTCGCATCTGTAGCTTTGAAGTGCTTCGAAAAGATGTTCATGGCACACATCAACACCATCATCCAAGAACCCCTAGACCCACTCGATTTTGCATACCGCCCCAACAGATCCACAGATTATGCAATCTTCATTGCATTCCACACTGCCCTTTCCCACCTGGACAAAAGGAACACCTATGTGAGAATGCTTTTCATTGACTACAGCTCAGTGTTCAACACCAGAGTTCCATCAAAGGTCATCACTAAGCTAAGCACCCTGGGACTAAACACCTCCCTCTGCACCTGGATCCTGGACTTCCTGATGGGCAGCCCACCACCCTTTGTTTGTCTCTAAGGTCTCTCTGGTCGCCACATTCTCTATGGTCTCTAGGGTCTAAGTTCATTTAAATCTCTAATGTCTATAAACTCTCCATGGTCTCTAAAGTCTCTAAAGTCTGTGGTTTCTAGGGTCTTGAAGATCTCTGAGGTCTTTAAAGTCTATGGTCTCTAAGTTCTTTCAGGTCTTTAAACTCTCTTAGCTACACTACCGTTCAAAAGTTTGGGGTCACTTAGAAATGTCCTTGTTTTTGAAAGAAAAGCACGTTTTTTGGCCATTAAAATAACATCAAATTGATCAGAAATACAATGTAGACATGGTTAATGTTGTAAATGACTATTGTAGCTGGAAACGGCAGATTTGTTATGGAAAATCTACATAGGAGTACAGAGGCCCATTATCAGCAACCATCACTCCTGTGTTCCAATGGCACATAGTGTTTGCAAATACAATTTTATAATTTAAAAAGGCAAATTGTTCATTAGAAAACCCTTGTTCTGATTGAAGAAGCAATTAAACTAGTTGAGTATCTGAAGCATCAGCATTTGTGGGTTCGATTACAGGATCAAACTGACAGAAAACAAATAACTTTCTTCTGAAACTCGTCAGTCTATTCTTGTTCTGAGAAATAATGGCTAGGCCATGCGATAAATTGTAAAAAAAAAACGGAATATCTTATACAACGCTTTGTACTACTCCCTTCACAGCACAGCGCAAACTGTCTCTAACCAGAATAGAAAGAGGAGTGGGAGGCCCAACGGGAGGCCCCGGTGCACAATTGAGCAAGAGGACAAGTATATTAGAGTGTCTAGTTTGAGAAACGCCTCACAAGTCCTCAACTGTCAGCTTCATCAAATAGTACCCGCAAAACACCAGTCTCAACGTCAACAGTGAAGAGGCGACTCCGGGATGCTGGCCTTCTAGTCAGAGTTGCAAAGAAAAAGCCATATCTCAGACTGGCCAATTAAAAGAAAAGATTAAGATGGGCAGAAGAACAGAGTCACTGGAGGAACTCTGTCTAGACGACCAGCATCCCGGAGTCGCATCTATAGTCTCTAAAGTCTATAAGGTCTCCGAAGTCTATACGGTCTCTAAATTCTCTACAGTCGCTGAAGTCTATATGGTCTCTAAAGTCTATAAAGTCACATCTATAGTTTCTAAAGTGTCTAAAGTCACTAAGGTCTCTAACGTCTCTATGGGCTCTATGGTCTAACAGTCTATATGCTCTATATTGTCTCTCGTCTCTATGTTTTATAGACTCTAAAATCTCTATGGTCTCTAAAGTCTCTAAGGTCTCTGACGTCTATAAGGTCTCTGAAGTCTATAAGGTCTCTAAAGTCTCTACAGTCTATAAGGTCCTGTTAAATGTAAGTGTAAATAAGGTCTCTAAAATCGATAAGGTCTCTGAAGTGTATAAGGTCTCTAAAAGTCTATAAGGTCTCTAAAGTCTACAAGGTCTCTAAAGTCTACAAGGTCTCTAAAGTCTATAAGGTCTCTAAAGTCTTAATGGTTGTTGAAGTCTCTATGGGCTCTACGGTCTAGCAGTCTATATGCTCTCTATTGTCTCTAAAGTCTCTATGTTTTATAGTCTCTAACATCTTTATGGTCTCTAAGATCTCTAAAGTCTATGCAGTCTCTACAGTCTCTAATTTGTATAAAGTCCACAGTCTCTAAAATCTATATGGTCACTATGGTTTCTAAAGTGCTTCAGTCTATAGCTAGATGACTCCTGATATCCCCAGGTGGGATTCCATAGCTAGATGACTCAATCATATCTTCCAGGAGTGATTCTATAGCTGATGACTCCATATCTCCAGGTGGGATTCCATAGCTAGATGACTCCTGATATCTCCAGGAGTGATTCTATAGCTAGATGACTCCTGTTATCTCCAGGAGGATTCTATAGCTAGATGACTCCTGTTATCTCCAGGAGTGATTCTATAGCTAGATGACTCCTGATATCTCCAGGAGCGATTCTATAGCTAGATGACTCCTGATATATCCTGATATCTCCAGGGGTGGTTCTAGAGTTAGAGGACTCCTGATATCTCCAGGAGTGATTCTATAGCTAGAGGACTCCTGATATCTCCAGGAGGGCTCTATAGCTAAATGACTCCTGATATCTCCAGGAGGGATTCTATAGCTAGATGACTCCTGTTATCTCCAGGAGTGATTCTATAGCTACATGACTCCTGTTATCTCCAGGGGTGATTCTATAGCTAGATGACTCCTGTTATCTCCAGGTGGGATTCTATAGCTAGATGACTCCTGATATCTCCAGGTGGGATTCTATAGCGAGATGAGTCCTGTTATCTCCAGGAGTGATTCTATAGCTAGATGACTCCTGTTATCTCCAGGTGGGATTCTATAGCTAGATGACTCCTGTTATCTCCAGGTGGGATTCTATAGCTAGATGAGTCCTGTTATCTCCAGGTGGGATTCTATAGCTAGATGACTCCTGTTATCTCCAGGTGGGATTCTATAGCTAGATGACTCCTGATATCTCCAGGTGGGATTCTATAGCGAGATGAGTCCTGTTATCTCCAGGAGTGATTCTATAGCTAGATGACTCCTGTTATCTCCAGGTGGGATTCTATAGCTAGATGACTCCTGTTATCTCCAGGTGGGATTCTATAGCTAGATGAGTCCTGTTATCTCCAGGTGGGATATTATGTTTTTTTATTATGATATTTATCTCTTTAAGTGCTGCCTGTCTTCCCAGTGACCTACATGGTGTGGGGACTGCTTATAACTCGTAGATAGTTGTTATCACATCAACCAGGATCGAGGGGCAAAGCAATTTATGACTTGTTTTGGTAATCAGTGGCCCTATTGTTTGGGGAGTGGTTTCTCCTCTCCTAGGCAATCATCAATTAGTACATGAAAGTTTGCTCTCCACGTCTGCTAGGCAATCAGCAATTAGTGTTAGTACCTCAGTCTCCCCTGGTTTCTCAGCTGTAAGTGACGGTAATGTCAGTGGCAGTTTTGGCACAAAACTAAGACCATCGCTGAAACAAAGAAGGTTATGCCAAGTTGTTCAAGGAAGAATAGAGAGGAGGGCTCCACAATGCTGTCTCACTTGAGAATCTTTCCTAGTTATTTTCAGATTCACATTTTTGCTCTTTTTGAAGCTTTGGCAACTAAGTGTGTGTTTTCTAGACAGCTTCACTCCTCGCCATGCGGGCTTTACAGACACCCCTAACCCTAACTCTCGCCCCAATCCCAACCCAAATTCAGCCAAGCCCCAGACCACCCCTAACTCTAGCCCCAATCCCAACCCAAATTCAGCCAAGCCCCAGACCACCCCTAACCCTAACTCTAGCCCCAATCCCAACCCAAATTCAGCCAAGCCCCAGACCACCCCTAACCCTAACTCTCGCCCCAATCCCAACCCAAATTCAGCCAGGCCTTGACCACCCATAACCCTAACTCTAGCCCCAATCCCAACACAAATTCAGCCAAGCCCCAGACCACCCATAACCCTAACTCTAGCCCCAATCCCAACCCAAATTCAGCCAAGCCCCAGACCACCCCTAACCCTAACTCTAGCCCCAATCCCAACCCAAATTCAGCCAAGCCCCAGACCACCCATAACCCTAACTCTAGCCCCAATCCCAACCCAAATTCAGCCAAGCCCCAGACCACCCCTAACCCTAACTCTAGCCCCAATCCCAACCCAAATTCAGCCAAGCCCCAGACCACCCATAACCCCAATTCACCCAAGCCCCAGACCACCCATAACCCTAACTCTAGCCCCAATCACAACCCCAATTCACCCCAAGCCCCTGACCAACCATAACCCCAATTCACCCCAAGCACCAGACCAATCACAACCCCAATTCACCCCAGCCCAAGTCTAACCCTAACCAGAGCGAGTAGTGTGTCTTGATGTGTCTCGGTGTGTCTCGGTGTGTCTTGGTGTGTCTCAGTGTGTCTCAGTGTGTCTTGGTGTGTCTCAGTGTGTCTTGGTGTGTCTCGGTGAGTCTTGGTGTGTCTTGGTGTGTCTGGGTGTGTCTTGGTGTGTCTCAGTGTGTCTTGGTATGTCTCAGTGTGTCTCAGTGTGTCTTGGTATGTCTCAGTGTGTCTCAGTGTGTCTTGGTGTCTCTCAGTGTGTCTTGATGTGTCTCAGTGTGTCTTGGTATGTCTCAGTGTGTCTCAGTGTAACTTGTTGTGTCTTGGTGTGTCTCAGTGTGTCTCAGTGTGTCTTGATGTGTCTCGGTGTGTCTTGGTGTGTCTCAGTGTGTATTGGTGTGTCTTGGTGTGTCTCAGTGTGTCTTGGTGTGTCTCAGTGTGTCTCAGTGTGTCTCAGTGTGTTTCGTGTGTCTCAGTGTGTCTCAGTGTGTCTTGGTGTGTCTTGGTGTGTCTCAGTGTGTCTTGGTGTGTCTCAGTGTGTCTCAGTGTGTCTCAGTGTCTCTCGTGTGTCTTGGTGTGTCTTGGTGTGTCTCGGTGTGTCTTGGTGTGTCTCGGTGTGTCTTGGTGTGTCTCAGTGTGTCTTGGTGTGTCTCAGTGTGTCTCAGTGTGTCTTGGTGTGACTCAGTGTGACTTGGTATGTCTCAGTGCGTCTTGGTGTGTCTCGGTGTGTCTTGGTGTGTCTCAGTGTGTCTTGGTGTGTCTCAGTGTGTCTCAGTGTGTCTCAGTGTGTCTCGTGTGTCTTGGTGTGTCTCAGTGTGTCTCGGTGTGTCTCAGTGTGTCTCAGTGTGTCTTGGTGTGTCTCAGTGTGACTTGGTATGCCTCAGTGTGTCTTGGTGCGTCTCAGTGTGTCTTGGTGTGTCTCAGTTAGTCTTGGTATGTCTCAGTGTGTCTTGGTGTGTCTCAGTGTGTCTTGGTGTGTCTCAGTTAGTCTTGGTGTGTCTCAGTGTGTCTTGGCATGTCTCAGTGTATCTTGGTGTGTCTCAGAGTATCTTGGTGTGTCTCAGTTAGTCTTGGTGTGTCTCAGTGTGTCTCAGTGTGTCTTGGTGTGTCTCAGTGTGTCTCAGTGTGTCTTGGTGTGTCTCAGTGTGACTTGGTATGTCTCAGTGTGTCTCGGTGTGTCTCGGTGTGTCTTGGTGTGTCTCAGTTAGTCTTGGTGTGTCTCAGTGTGTCTTGGCATGTCTCAGTGTATCTTGGTGTGTCTCAGAGTGTCTTGGTGTGTCTCAGTTAGTCTTGGTGTGTCTCAGTGTGTCTCAGTGTGTCTTGGTGTGTCTCAGTGTGTCTCAGTGTGTCTTGGTGTGTCTCAGTGTGACTTGGTATGTCTCAGTGTGTCTCGGTGTGTCTTGGTGTGTCTCAGTGTGTCTTGGTGTGTCTCAGTGTGTCTCAGTGTGTCTCAGTGTGTCTCGTGTGTCTTGGTGTGTCTCAGTGTGTCTCGGTGTGTCTCAGTGTGTCTCAGTGTGTCTTGGTGTGTCTCAGTGTGACTTGGTATGCCTCAGTGTGTCTTGGTGCGTCTCAGTGTGTCTTGGTGTGTCTCAGTTAGTCTTGGTATGTCTCAGTGTGTCTTGGTGTGTCTCAGTGTGTCTTGGTGTGTCTCAGTGTGTCTTGGTGTGTTTCAGTGTGTCTTGGCATGTCTCAGTGTGTCTTGGTGTTTCTCAGTGTGTCTTGGTGTGTCTCAGTTAGTCTTGGTGTGTCTCAGTGTGTCTTGGCATGTCTCAGTGTATCTTGGTGTGTCTCAGAGTGTCTTGGTGTGTCTCAGTTAGTCTTGGTGTGTCTCAGTGTGTCTCAGTGTGTCTTGGTGTGTCTCAGTGTGTCTTGGTGTGTCTCAGTTAGTCTTGGTGTGTCTCAGTGTGTCTTGGTGTGTCTCAGTTAGTCTTGGTGTGTTTCAGTGTGTCTCAGTGTGTCTTAGTTTGTCTCAGTGTGTTCTCCCCTGGCCTGCCTCTCTTTATGCCTCCATTCATTCAGCTCTAAATGAAAGCCAGCTCAGCTCACATATGAAAAGGGCTTTCAAAAGGATGTCCTACTACTACTACTACTCTGCTGTAGCAACTTTTACCGGGGCCTATAAGAGTAATATAATATAAGGGAGATGTAGGATACAAATGATGCAATGACAAATAATACCAGGACAACTAACTTAAATGGAATACTTGTGTGTAAATTGATGTAGGCTGAAATATATTTTTCTACTTAATAAATTAGAATTCTACCTTTTCTGGTCACCTTTTTTTCTTTGTTTCTGTTTGAGAAGTGTTCCGTCATTCAGTGTTGACTACACAGGGTGAGAGGTTCTAGAACTATAGAGAGAGGTTCTAGAACTATAGAGAGAGGTTCTAGAACTATAGAGAGAGGTTCTAGAACTATAGAGAGAGGTTCTAGAACTATAGAGAGAGGTTCTAGAACTATAGAGAGAGGTTCTAGAACTATAGAGAGAGGTTCTAGAACTATAGAGAGAGGTTCTAGAACTATAGAGAGAGGTTCTAGAACTATAGAGAGAGGTTCTAGAACTATAGAGAGAGGTTCTAGAACTATAGAGAGAGGTTCTGCAGTGTTCTGTGAGTAACGTTTTAATAAGTGTTTTTCTTAATTAGAATTACGTGATTCTCTCCTCCACACCCATTTTTTCTATTCCCTTTTCTCCTCTCTCTCCTACGCTCCTCTTCTCTCCACCAGCGATGACGGACGTTCTCTGATGTTCACTTGGTTTTTCTGCCATTTCAATAAATATTTTTAAGTCTGTCAGTTAATTCTGAAATTCCATCGATGAGCTCTCTCCAGATAAATAAACATTGTGGCCAGAGCGGGCTGGCTGGACCACGCCGTGTTATTCTGTTCTGACTATTGGCAGACGCTCCACTCAGAAATAACGCTCATTCTGCTGCGTTTCACATTCAAGCTCCTGACAGTTTATGTGTGGAACGGCAAACTGTATTGCAGTTTAAACACAAATGCTCTACTCTGTAATTACGCCCTCCTAACTCTCTCGTGGAGCAGGGGAGAGGGGGGAAAAGGGGAAACGGGGGAAGCAGTTACTTGGATGATGAAATGGAGAGGGTGATATAGCTGATAACCACAACATATACGAGCCGGCACCAAGACAAGATATTTTGGACAGATTTTGAGACGCGACTCGTAACCAATCTCATGTTGCTTTAATCCTCCATCTTTGTTTCTCAGATGGCAACAGAGGAATTCAAAAAATATACATTTTCTGTTTTATTCTCTCTCTGTGGCTCAGTCTCACTCAGCAGAACCTATATTTTCCTGAACGTAATTACAAGACAAATAAAGGAACAACAATTTAAAAAGAAATACGACACACAACTGTAATATTTTTTATTTTTTTACAATTGCAGCGTGTTTCCAGTCATGCTTGGAGCACGTGGTTCGCTGTGAGGGGCTCCAGGAATATCATGTATATATCATAAACAACTCCACATAACCCTGACCATGGAACGCAACATCTTGAACGCACCATAAACTACAGGAAAGAGGAGACAAAGGACATTATAACATATATTTCACCTAACACCAGACCTCACCAACACCAGACCTCACCTAACACCAGACCTCACCTAACACCAAACCTCACCTAACACCAGACCTCACCTAACACCAGACCTCACCTAACACCAGACCTCACCTAACACCAGACCTCACCTAACACCAAACCTCACCTAACACCAGACCTCACCTAACACGAGATCTCACCTCAGCAGACCTCACACTACTGCAAACCTCACCTAACACCAGACCTCACACTACTACAGACCTCACCTAACACCAGACCTCACCTAACACCAGACCTCACCTAACACCAGACCTCACCTCAACAGACCTCACCTCAACAGACCTCACCTAACACCAGACCTCACCTCAGCAGACCTCACCTGACAGCAGACCTCACCTCAGCAGACCTCACCTAACACCAGACCTCACCAACACCAGACCTCACCAACACCAGACCTCACCTCAGCAGACCTCACCTAACAGCAGACCCCACCTCAGCAGACCTCACCTCAACAGACCTCACCTAACACCAGACCTCACCTAACACCAGACCTCACCTTCACCAAACCTCACCAACACCAGACCTCACCTAACACCAGACCTCACCTAACACCAGACCTCACCTAACACCAGACCTCACCTCAGCAGACCTCACACTACTGCAAACCTCACCTAACACCAGACCTCAGCTAACACCAGATCTAACACTACTGCAGACCTCACCAACACCAGACCTCACCAACACCAGACCTCACCTAAAAGCAAACCTCACCTCACCAGACCTCACCAACACCAGACCTCACCTAACACCAGACCTCACCTCAACAGACCTCACCTAACAGCAGACCTCACCTAACACCAGACCTCACCTCAGCAGACCTCACCTAACACCAGACCTCACCTCAGCAGACCTCACCTCAGCAGACCTCACCTAACACCAGACCTCAACTAACACCAGACCTCACCTAACACCAGACCTCACCAACACCAGACCTCACCAACACCAGACCTCACCTAACACCAGACCTCAACTAACACCAGACCTCACCTAACACCAGACCTCACCAACACCGGACCTCACCAACACCAGACCTCACCCATCTGCTAAGCTTAATTCAGAAGTGTTTTTTATAACTCATATCTGTTTGCTTCCAAATATATCATTGACACATCTGCTGGTATGTTTTTCTCCACCCACAAACACCGTTTTGGGAAAAATTCATCCTCCTTCTCTCTCTACCCAGACTTTCACCAAATCAATTTAATGTAAATGGGAGAATTGTTATCAGTGCCTATCTCAAATAATCTCATTGTAAAGGTTCAAGGATCCTTCTAAGGACTGTTCTGATGATCTGTGGTCGTATCTAAACAGCTATTGGCTAAACAGTGTGGTAAGATTCAGAGCTACACTACTATTTCCTCAACAGGATGCTGACCTGGACCAATGTTGACCTGAGCACCTCAAAAATGTACTTAGTCAAAATGATGTCCTTGACTTGCGGTGTGAACCCAGCCTTGGTTTTTTTTGTAGTGAAGTCATGAGTATCCAGCCTGGTTAAGAGCATGCAGAGAAGTCCACTATGTCCACACACACACACACACACACACGCGCGCGTGCCCCGAGAAGCCTAGCGCGTCCACAGCCACCTCCAATAACATCAGATAGCACTTAACTATCCTTCATGCTAATGTATAACTAAACATTGCCCCTTTAACAGGCCGGAAGACTGAGGGTGTGTGTCACTGCACCATAAAGATACCAGCCTAACCAATAACAGGATATGATCTGCATTTCTCATTCTGCACAAACAGTGAACAGCAGCAACAACAACAACAACAACAACATTCAGCTTCTGTTTTTAAAAGACTCTTGTTCAACTGCCCAGTTTCTCAGGAATGTTTGTTGTTCTGAACTCTTGGAGTGAAGCAAGATCTCCAGGAGTAAAACAAGAGAACAGGAATGGTTTTCACAAACTAGACTGGGAGATGAGGAACAGGAATGGTTTTCACAAACTAGACTGGGAGATGAGGAACAGGAATGGTTTTCACAAACTAGACTGGGAGATGAGGAACAGGAATGGTTTTCACAAACTAGACTGAGAGATGAGGAACAGGAATGGTTTTCACAAACTAGACTGGGAGATGAGGAACAGGAATGGTTTTCACAAACTAGACTGGGAGATGAGGAACAGGAATGGTTTTCACAAACTAGACTGGGAGATGAGGAACAGGAATGGTTTTCACAAACTAGACTGGGAGATGAGGAACAGGAATGGTTTTCACAAACTAGACTGGGAGATGAGGAACAGGAATGGTTTTAACAAACTAGACTGGGAGATGAGGAACAGGAATGGTTTTCACAAACTAGACTGGGAGATGAGGAACAGGAATGGTTTTTTAACAAACTAGACTGGGAGATGAGGAACAGGAATGGTTTTCACAAACTAGACTGGGAGATGAGGAACAGGAATGGTTTTCACAAACTAGACTGGGAGATGAGGAACAGGAATGGTTTTCACAAACTAGACTGGGAGATGAGGAACAGGAATGGTTTTCACAAACTAGACTGGGAGATGAGGAACAGGAATGGTTTTCACAAACTAGACTGGGAGATGAGGAACAGGAATGGTTTTCACAAACTAGACTGGGAGATGAGGAACAGGAATGGTTTTCACAAACTAGACTGGGAGATGAGGAACAGGAATGGTTTTCACAAACTAGGGAGATGAGGAACAGGAATGGTTTTAACAAACTAGACTGGGAGATGAGGAACAGGAATGGTTTTCACAAACTAGACTGGGAGATGAGGAACAGGAATGGTTTTCACAAACTAGACTGGGAGATGAGGAACAGGAATGGTTTTTTACACAAACTAGACTGGGAGATGAGGAACAGGAATGGTTTTCACAAACTAGACTGGTTTCACAAACTAGAGATGAGGAACAGGAATGGTTTTCACAAACTAGACTGGGAGATGAGGAACAGGAATGGTTTTAACAAACTAGACTGGGAGATGAGGAACAGGAATGGTTTTCACAAACTAGACTGGGAGATGAGGAACAGGAATGGTTTTCACAAACTAGACTGGGAGATGAGGAACAGGAATGGTTTTCACAAACTAGACTGGGAGATGAGGAACAGGAATGGTTTTCACAAACTAGACTGGGAGATGAGGAACAGGAATGGTTTTCACAAACTAGACTGGGAGATGAGGAACAGGAATGGTTTTACAAACTAGACTGGGAGATGAGGAACAGGAATGGTTTTAACAAACTAGACTGGGAGATGAGGAACAGGAATGGTTTTAACAAACTAGACTGGGAGATGAGGAACAGGAATGGTTTTCACAAACTAGACTGGGAGATGAGGAACAGGAATGGTTTTCACAAACTAGACTGGGAGATGAGGAACAGGAATGGTTTTAACAAACTAGACTGGGAGATGAGGAACAGGAATGGTTTTCACAAACTAGACTGGGAGATGAGGAACAGGAATGGTTTTAACAAACTAGACTGGGAGATGAGGAACAGGAATGGTTTTCACAAACTAGACTGGGAGATGAGGAACAGGAATGGTTTTCACAAAACTAGACTGGGAGATGAGGAACAGGAATGGTTTTCACAAACTAGACTGGGAGATGAGGAACAGGAATGGTTTTCACAAACTAGACTGGGAGATGAGGAACAGGAATGGTTTTAACAAACTAGACTGGGAGATGAGGAACAGGAATGGTTTTCACAAACTAGACTGGGAGATGAGGAACAGGAATGGTTTTCACAAACTAGACTGGGAGATGAGGAACAGGAATGGTTTTCACAAACTAGACTGGGAGATGAGGAACAGGAATGGTTTTCACAAACTAGACTGGGAGATGAGGAACAGGAATGGTTTTCACAAACTAGACTGGGAGATGAGGAACAGGAATGGTTTTCACAAACTAGACTGGGAGATGAGGAACAGGAATGGTTTTCACAAACTAGACTGGGAGATGAGGAACAGGAATGGTTTTCACAAACTAGACTGGGAGATGAGGAACAGGAATGGTTTTCACAAACTAGACTGGGAGATGAGGAACAGGAATGGTTTTCACAAACTAGACTGGGAGATGAGGAACAGGAATGGTTTTCACAAACTAGACTGGGAGATGAGGAACAGGAATGGTTTTAACAAACTAGACTGGGAGATGAGGAACAGGAATGGTTTTCACAAACTAGACTGGGAGATGAGGAACAGGAATGGTTTTCACAAACTAGACTGGGAGATGAGGAACAGGAATGGTTTTAACAAACTAGACTGGGAGATGAGGAACAGGAATGGTTTTCACAAACTAGACTGGGAGATGAGGAACAGGAATGGTTTTCACAAACTAGACTGGGAGATGAGGAACAGGAATGGTTTTCACAAACTAGACTGGGAGATGAGGAACAGGAATGGTTTTCACAAACTAGACTGGGAGATGAGGAACAGGAATGGTTTTAACAAACTAGACTGGGAGATGAGGAACAGGAATGGTTTTCACAAACTAGACTGGGAGATGAGGAACAGGAATGGTTTTCACAAACTAGACTGGGAGATGAGGAACAGGAATGGTTTTCACAAACTAGACTGGGAGATGAGGAACAGGAATGGTTTTCACAAACTAGACTGGGAGATGAGGAACAGGAATGGTTTTCAAACAAACTAGACTGGGAGATGAGGAACAGGAATGGTTTTCACAAACTAGACTGGGAGATGAGGAACAGGAATGGTTTTCACAAACTAGACTGGGAGATGAGGAACAGGAATGGTTTTCACAAACTAGACTGGGAGATGAGGAACAGGAATGGTTTTCACAAACTAGACTGGGAGATGAGGAACAGGAATGGTTTTCACAAACTAGACTGGGAGATGAGGAACAGGAATGGTTTTCACAAACTAGACTGGGAGATGAGGAACAGGAATGGTTTTCAAACAAACTAGACTGGGAGATGAGGAACAGGAATGGTTTTCACAAACTAGACTGGGAGATGAGGAACAGGAATGGTTTTCACAAACTAGACTGGGAGATGAGGAACAGGAATGGTTTTAACAAACTAGACTGGGAGATGAGGAACAGGAATGGTTTTAACAAACTAGACTGGGAGATGAGGAACAGGAATGGTTTTCACAAACTAGACTGGGAGATGAGGAACAGGAATGGTTTTTTAACACAAACTAGACTGGGAGATGAGGAACAGGAATGGTTTTCTACAAACTAGACTGGGAGATGAGGAACAGGAATGGTTTTAACAAACTAGACTGGGAGATGAGGAACAGGAATGGTTTTCACAAACTAGACTGGGAGATGAGGAACAGGAATGGTTTTCACAAACTAGACTGGGAGATGAGGAACAGGAATGGTTTTACAAACTAGACTGGATGAGATGAGGAACAGGAATGGTTTTTTCACAAACTAGACTGGGAGATGAGGAACAGGAATGGTTTTCACAAACTAGACTGGGAGATGAGGAACAGGAATGGTTTTCACAAACTAGACTGGGAGATGAGGAACAGGAATGGTTTTCACAAACTAGACTGGGAGATGAGGAACAGGAATGGTTTTCACAAACTAGACTGGGAGATGAGGAACAGGAATGGTTTTAACAAACTAGACTGGGAGATGAGGAACAGGAATGGTTTTCACAAACTAGACTGGGAGATGAGGAACAGGAATGGTTTTCACAAACTAGACTGGGAGATGAGGAACAGGAATGGTTTTCACAAACTAGACTGGGAGATGAGGAACAGGAATGGTTTTCACAAACTAGACTGGGAGATGAGGAACAGGAATGGTTTTAACAAACTAGACTGGGAGATGAGGAACAGGAATGGTTTTCACAAACTAGACTGGGAGATGAGGAACAGGAATGGTGGGAGATGTCACAAACTAGACTGAAAGATGAGGAACAGGAATGGTTTTCACAAACTAGACTGAGAGATGAGGAACAGGAATGGTTTTCACAAACTAGACTGGGAGATGAGGAACAGGAATGGTTTTCACAAACTAGACTGGGAGATGAGGAACAGGAATGGTTTTCACAAACTAGACTGGGAGATGAGGAACAGGAATGGTTTTCACAAACTAGACTGGGAGATGAGGAACAGGAATGGTTTTCACAAACTAGACTGGGAGATGAGGAACAGGAATGGTTTTAACAAACTAGACTGGGAGATGAGGAACAGGAATGGTTTTAACAAACTAGACTGGGAGATGAGGAACAGACTGAATGGTTTTCACAAACTAGACTGGGAGATGAGGAACAGGAATGGTTTTAACAAACTAGAGATGAGGAACAGGAATGGTTTTCACAAACTAGACTGGGAGATGAGGAACAGGAATGGTTTTCACAAACTAGACTGGGAGATGAGGAACAGGAATGGTTTTCACAAACTAGATGAGGAACTGAGAGATGAGGAACAGGAATGGTTTTCACAAACTAGACTGGGAGATGAGGAACAGGAATGGTTTTCACAAACTAGACTGAGAGATGAGGAACAGGAATGGTTTTCACAAACTAGACTGAGAGATGAGGAACAGGAATGGTTTTCACAAACTAGACTGGGAGATGAGGAACAGGAATGGTTTTCACAAACTAGACTGAGAGATGAGGAACAGGAATGGTTTTCAAACTAGACTGGGAGATGAGGAACAGGAATGGTTTTCACAAACTAGACTGGGAGATGAGGAACAGGAATGGTTTTCACAAACTAGACTGGGAGATGAGGAACAGGAATGGTTTTAACAAACTAGACTGGGAGATGAGGAACAGGAATGGTTTTAACAAACTAGACTGGGAGATGAGGAACAGGAATGGTTTTCACAAACTAGACTGAGAGATGAGGAACAGGAACGGTTTTCACAAACTGGGAGACTGGGAGATGAGGAACAGGAATGGTTTTAACAAACTAGACTGAGAGATGAGGAACAGGAATGGTTTTCACAAACTAGACTGAGAGATGAGGAACAGGAATGGTTTTCACAAACTAGACTGAGAGATGAGGAACAGGAATGGTTTTTCACAAACTAGACTGGGAGATGAGGAACAGGAATGGTTTTAACAAACTAGACTGGGAGATGAGGAACAGGAATGGTTTTAACAAACTAGACTGAGAGATGAGGAACAGGAATGGTTTTAACAAACTAGACTGGGAGATGAGGAACAGGAATGGTTTTCACAAACTAGACTGGGAGATGAGGAACAGGAATGGTTTTCACAAACTAGACTGAGAGATGAGGAACAGGAATGGTTTTAACAAACTAGACTGGGAGATCAGGAACAGGAACGGTTTTCACAAACTAGACTGGGAGATGAGGAACAGGAATGGTTTTATGGCTTTTCACAAACTAGACTGGGAAACTAGACTGGGAGATCAGGAACAGGAATGGTTTTAACAAACTAGACTGGGAGATCAGGAACAGGAACGGTTTTCACAAACTAGACTGGGAGATGAGGAACAGGAATGGTTTTAACAAACTAGACTGGGAGATGAGGAACAGGAATGGTTTTAACAAACTAGACTGGGAGATCAGGAACAGGAATGGTTTTCACAAACTAGACTGGGAGATGAGGAACAGGAATGGTTTTCACAAACTAGACTGGGAGATCAGGAACAGGAATGGTTTTCACAAACTAGACTGGGAGATGAGGAACAGGAATGGTTTTCACAAACTAGACTGAGAGATGAGGAACAGGAATGGTTTTAACAAACTAGACTGGGAGATGAGGAACAGGAATGGTTTTCACAAACTAGACTGGGAGATGAGGAACAGGAATGGTTTTCACAAACTAGACTGGGAGATGAGGAACAGGGGAATGGTTTTTCACAAACTAACTAGACTGGGAGATGAGGAACAGGAATGGTTTTCACAAACTAGACTGGGAGATGAGGAACAGGAATGGTTTTCACAAACTAGACTGGGAGATGAGGAACAGGAATGGTTTTTCACAAACTAGACTGGGAGATGAGGAACAGGAATGGTTTTAACAAACTAGACTGGGAGATGAGGAACAGGAATGGTTTTCATTTTTTCACAAACTAGACTGGGAGATGAGGAACAGGAATGGTTTTCACAAACTAGACTGGGAGATGAGGAACAGGAATGGTTTTCAGACTGGGAGATGAGGAACAGGAATGGTTTTCACAAACTAGACTGGGAGATGAGGAACAGGAATGGTTTTAACAAACTAGACTGAGAGATGAGGAACAGGAATGGTTTCACAAACTAGACTGGGAGATGAGGAACAGGAATGGTTTTAACAAACTAGACTGGGAGATGAGGAACAGGAATGGTTTTCACAAACTAGACTGGGAGATGAGATGAGGAACAGACTGGGAATGGTTTTCACAAACTAGACTGAGAGATGAGGAACAGGAATGGTTTTCACAAACTAGACTGGGAGATGAGGAACAGGAATGGTTTTCACAAACTAGACTGGGAGATGAGGAACAGGAATGGTTTTCACAAACTAGACTGGAGATGAGGAACAGGAATGGTTTTCACAAACTAGACTGGGAGATGAGGAACAGGAATGGTTTACACAAACTAGACTGGGAGATGAGGAACAGGAATGGTTTTAACAAACTAGACTGAGAGATGAGGAACAGGAATGGTTTTAACAAACTAGACTGGGGATGAGGAACAGGAATGGTTTTCACAAACTAGACTGGGAGATGAGGAACAGGAATGGTTTTCTAAACTAGACTGGGAGATGAGGAACAGGAATGGTTTTCACAAACTAGACTGGGAGATGAGGAACAGGAATGGTTTTCACAAACTAGACTGGGAGATGAGGAACAGGAATGGTTTTCACAAACTAGACTGGGAGATGAGGAACAGGAAACAGGTGGTTTCACAAACTAGACTGGGAGATGAGGAACAGGAATGGTTTTCACAAACTAGACGGGAGATGAGGAACACATGGTTTTCATGAATAAAAGATCCCAGGAATAATTCTACACGGACAAATGAGTATCTCTGTGTGTAATACTAAGATGGGCATTCTCATTTCATTATTTCTATGTTTTCTGTTTCTATGTTTTGGCCGGGTATGGTTCTCAATCAGGGTCAGCTGCCTATTGTTGTCTCTGATTAGGAATCATACTTAGGCAGCCTGTTTTTCCACCTTAGTTGTGGGTAGTTGTCTTTGTTAGTGGCCTGTATAGCCCTAGTCAGCTTCACGTTTGTTTTTGTTGTTTCTAGTTTTTGTTGGTGACATTCTAAATCAAAAAGAAATGCACACTCACCAAGCTGCACCTTGCTCCGGTCATTTCCCTGACGACGTTCGTGACAGAACTACCCACCACAAACGGACCAAGCGGCGTGGCCGGGAGGAGCAGCGTTTTCTGGAGGAATGGACATGGGAGGAGATCTTGGAAGGCAAGGGACCCTGGGCATAGGCTGGAGAGTATCGGTGTCCAAGGGAGGAGATAGAGGCGGCGAAAGCAGAGCGGCGACAGTACGAGGAGTTGGCACAGCGGAGCACGAGAGGCAGCCCCCCAAAAACATTCTGGGAGGGGACACACGAGGAGATTGGCTGAGTCAGGTTGGAGACTTGAGCCAACTCCTCGTTCTTACCGTGGGGAGTGTGGTACTGGTCAGGCACCGTGTTATGCAGTGGAGTGCACGGTGTCTCCAGTGATGATCCATGGTCAGAAGCATCCAGTGATGATCCATGGCACGAAGCCTCCAGTGATGATCCATGGCACGAAGCCTCTAGTGATGATCCATGGCATGAAGCCTCCAGTGATGATCCATGGTCAGAAGCCTCCAGTGATGATCCATGGCACGAAGCCTCCAGTGATGATTCATGGCACGAAGACCCAAAGTGAGCCTGCAGCGATGGTCCCCAGTCCGGATCCTCCAGGGACGGTCTCCAGTCCGGAGCCTCCCACGACATCCTCCAGTCCGGATCCTCCAGCGACGGTCCCCAGTCCGGAGCCTCCAGCGACGGTCCCGGGGCTTGCAGCTTGCAACAAGGGTCCCCTGTCCAGGGTCTGCAGCTATGGTCCCCAGTCCGGGGCCTGCAGCTATGGTCCCCAGTCCGGGGCCTGCTACGAGGGTCCCCAGTCCAGAGCCGCCCCCGAAGTAGATGCCCACCTCTACTTCGGGGGGGGGGGGGGTACTGTCACGCCCTGGCCATAGAGAGGTTTTTATTCTCTATTTGGTTAGGCCAGGGTGTGACTAGGGTGGGCATTCTAGTTTCTTTATTTCTATGTTTTCTGTTTCTATTTTTTGGCCGGGTATGGTTCTCAATCAGGGACGGCTGTCTATTGTTGTCTCTGATTGGGAACCATCCTTTTTACAATACATACAATACATTTTAGTTGTATTGTCGTTTTGTTGGCGACATTTGCAAAATAAAGGAAAATCTACGTTCACCACGCTGCACCTTGGTCCAGTCATTTCCAAGACGACGTTTCTGACAAATAAAGCCCTTTTGTGGGGAAAAACTCATGATGATTGTCTCTTCCTGGCTGCCAAGTGGGTGGGCCCATGGCTGCATACCTGCCCAGTCATGTGAAATTCATAGATTAGGGCCTAATGAATGTAGCAAGCCCATCCCCCTCTCTCTGCCTCCCCCTTTCCTCCTTCAACTAGGTTGCTGTGGTCAGAGAGACATCATAAATTCCTGAGGATCTCCTCGTGGACACACAGTATAGGCAGAGTAAATTTTCATAGAGAACAAACAAAATCCTTCCACCTCACAGAACTTGAGGTACGAACAAATTTCAGGTTCCAGAGAAAGTATAAAAGATCGGTGAAGAATCCAGCTACGAACTGGTCCGTTTGTCACAACTTGGGGAAGCTCATGGGAGACGGTGAGGCCACATTACCATAACACTGTTAATATAATAGCCTCAGATATGAGGTTTACATCTAATTGTTGTATACGATGAATGAGTGAGTTTGATACTGTTTGTATAATTGTGTAATATGATTTTGGATTGTTTAATGAATAAAAATTCAATTCCCTTTTGATTTGAACTAAATCAGAGGTCCGCCCCTGAGCCCAGTTAGGGTCAGGCCTCCTGGGACAGCCCTTTTTCGGCCCTCCCGAATAAAACCCCCACTCGGATTTTCGATCAGCAGACCGAGCTTACCTCAATTACGAGATGGCTAAAGGTTGCAGATCATGTTTTTCTCCATTAGGAGGACAAAGGTTGTAGACCCTTGCTGAATCTTTTAACCAACCACACCATGTGGTTAAACTCTTAGACAATCGATACCGACAGACTAAGAACAAGTCTTTGATATTAATTACTAGTCTGCAGCTTGGAATTCGGTATCATTGAACGCGAAGAACGACAACCACCGAAACATCCATTCTATAACGAAATTAATGAATGTCACTCTGAACTATCCACTATAACCACGACAGAGAGAGATGGAGATATTTCTACAAAATAAATGAGCATTTCCATTGTTATAATTATTAACTCTGTAGAGACTTCTTGGTCGGCCCCCACACCTCCCCTTTTGATTATCACTCTGTAGAGACTTCTTGGTCGGCCCCCACACCTCCCCTTTTGTCTAACAGGCCACCATGCCGGTTCAGCCCACTAGGGGCACATTCTCCTATCATTTCATGTAACCACATTTACCTTGTTTGTTTGTTTATGCATTTCTGTGAATTAATTAGTTAGTAATACATTAATGATTTAAGACAATTGATGTATGGATGACTCATATTGACGACTGAGTTTGTGCAGATAACCAACAATGTACGACATTTGGAATGAGACTAACGTGATGTAAAGTAAATAATTAATTAATTCAAAGACTAATTGATCAGATAAAATATCTGAAAAGTTATTTTAGGAAATGTTAACTTTTAATCTGAATATTTTTCCTTGGTGCCCCAACTTCCTAGTAATTACGAGTACATGAATAATCAGTCTAATCGCGTAATAACTAATTACAGAGAATCTTTGATAAAAAACTATCAGTCTTCAGTTAATGATAGTAAAGACACAACATCACGTTGGTAACAATGATTCGGGAGACAGGAGCAGGAATGCGTAATAGTTTTTTTTATTATACCCCAAATTACGGCGTGCCGTGTGAAGGCACGGGGGGGACGAAGACCAAACAAACACATAACAAAAACACAGGGTAGAAACCCAAACAAAAGAGCGAGGAGAACCTCAAATAAATAACACACGCGCTCGATGATTAACACACGGGACTAGACCCCGTAATCATCTGCACAATCCAAAATGGCACGAAAGCTAAAACACACAGCACAGGTACTCACACGCACCAACGGACCAATAATCGACGGGACAATGGTGAACAAAGGGAACACTTATGTAATTACTAATCAAATGGGAATCGGGACCAGGTGTGCATAATGACATTTCCTGAGGGATCCGGGACAGTTGAGAGGATGATCCATTCCCTCTCAGAGAATCACCACATGCTTTTAATATGGTAAAGTAGTGGGACATGAACTCTACAGGAACACTTCAAATGATTATCCACAGACAATGCACAGTCTGAATGCTCTGCTCTCTCTCTCTCTGTTTTTTTGTATTTCTCTCTCTCTCTCTCTCTCTCTCTCTCTCTCTCTCTCTCATTTTCTCTCGCTGTCTCTCTCTCTCTCTGTCTCTCTCCTCTCTCTCTCTTTGTCTCTGTCTCTCTCAATTTCTCTCTCTCTGTCTCTCTCATTTTCTCTCTCTCTGTCTCTATCTATCTCGCAGGCTGTGTTGACCGGTTCACGTCAGATCCCTGCTCTCACACATCTTTCTGAAATTACACAACACAATGGAGAAAAGCAAAGCTCCCACAACGTCAGAAATACATCTCGTCTCCCGCTGATGGTGTTAATGTGTTCCAGAGGGGCTGAAAGACAAGTCACAGCCTCTGCATCCCAAGTGGCACCCTATTCCCCATAGGACCCTGGTAAATGGCAGAGTAAAGAGAATAGGTTTTGGGAAGCGACCACAGCTTCAGGACACCATGTGAGCAGACCAATTATCTAACACAAAGCCTCTCAGTAAGAGCCCACGAGTCGGGAGCCGGGCCAGACAGACAGACAACAGGCTCGATTGTTATTCCCATTGTCGGAGACACACTGCTGAAGTACAGAACTAAAACGATAGTATAATAGAGTCTTTCTCCAGGGACTGCGCTGACTCCATCAGGCCCACCGTGTTCTGCTGAGTCAAATACACAGAATGAACAAACGCTCTCTTCTGATTGGCTCCTTAGACCTCCACAGGTTGAGTCATAGAGTTAAAGGTTAACATATTCATTCTAACACTCTTGCTGTGTGTGTGTGTGTGTGTGTGTGTGTGTGTGTGTGTGTGTGTGTGTGTGTGTGTGTGTGTGTGTGTGTGTGTGTGTGTGTGTGTGTGTGTGTGTGTGTGTGTGTGTGTGTGTGTGTGACACGGTGTCATTTCGGTTGTTTACATTTAGCACAGAGACTATACATCAAGTGGTTCTACCATAGACTACTGGATATCCTAGAGACACTGTAGTCTACCATAGACTTATACCCTACTGGATAACCTAGAGACACTGTAGTCTACCATAGACTTATACCCTACTGGATAACCTAGAGACACTGTAGTCTAACATAGACTTAACCCTACTGGATAACCTAGAGACACTGTAGTCTACCATAGACTTATACCCTACTGGATAACCTAGAGACACTGTAGTCTAACATAGACTTATACCCTACTGGATAACCTAGAGACACTGTAGTCTACCATAGACTTAACCCTACTGGATAACCTAGAGACACTGTAGTCTACCATAGACTTAACCCTACTGGATAACCTAGAGACACTGTAGTCTACCATAGACTACTGGATAACCTAGAGACACTGTAGTCTACCATAGACTTATACCCTACTGGATAACCTAGAGACACTGTAGTCTAACATAGACTAATACCCTACTGGATAACCTAGAGACCCTGTAGTCTACCATAGACTACTGGATAACCTAGAGACACTGTAGTCTACCATAGACTTAACCCTACTGGATAACCTAGAGACACTGTAGTCTACCATAGACTTAACCCTACTGGATAACCTAGAGACACTGTAGTCTACCATAGACTTAACCCTACTGGATAACCTAGAGACACTGTAGTCTACCATAGACTTAACCCTACTGGATAACCTAGAGACACTGTAGTCTACCATAGACTTAACCCTACTGGATAACCCAGAGACACTGTAGTCTACCATAGACTTAACCCTACTGGATAACCTAGAGACACTGTAGTCTACCATAGACTTAACCCTACTGGATAACCTAGAGACACTGTAGTCTACCATAGACTTATACCCTACTGGATAACCTAGAGACACTCAGTATATTATTGTACAGCAGAAAGCTGTGCCAGTATACTGTATTCTGTAGTGAGTCTAAATGTAGAGAAGTAAGCAGTAAACCACAGGACATACTGTATCTGATACTGAACCACAGAACATACTGTATCTGAACCACAGGACATACTGTATCTGAACCACAGTACATACTGTATCTGAACCACAGGACATACTGTATCTGATACTAAACCACAGAACATACTGCATCTAAACCACAGGACATACTGCATCTCAACCACAGGACATACTGTATCTAAACCACAGGACATACTTTATCTGATACTAAACCACAGAACATACTGTATCTAAACCACAGGACATACTGTATCTGATACTAAACCACAGAACATACTGTATCTGAACCACAGGACATACTTTATCTGATACTAAACCACAGAACATACTGTATCTAAACCACAGGACATACTGTATCTAAACCACAGGACATACTTTATCTGATACTAAACCACAGAACATACTGTATCTGAACCACAGGACATACTTTATCTGATACTAAACCACAGAACATACTGTATCTAAACCACAGGACATACTGTATCTGAACCACAGGACATACTTTATCTGATACTAAACCACAGAACATACTGTATCTAAACCACAGGACATACTGTATCTGAACCACAGGACATACTGTATCTGAACCACAGGACATACTGTATCTAAACAACAGGACATACTGTATCTGATACTAAACCACAGAACATAATGTATCTGAACCACAGGACATACTGTATCTGATACTGAACCACAGGACATACTGTATCTGATACTAAACCACAGAACATACTGTATCTGAACCACAGAACATACTGTATCTGATACTGAACCACAGAACATACTGTATCTGATACTGAACCACAGAACATACTGTATCTGATACTGAACCACAGGACATACTGTATCTAAACCACAGTACATACTGCGTCTAAACCACAGGACATACTGTATCTGAACCACAGGACATACTGTATCTGATACTGAACCACAGGACATACTGTATCTAAACCACAGGACATACTGTATCTGATACTGAACCACAGAACATACTGTATCTGAACCACAGGACATACTGTATCTGAACCACAGTACATACTGTATCTGAACCACAGGACATACTGTATCTGGACCACAGAACATACTGTATCTGAACCACAGGACATACTGTATCTGAACCACAGGACATACTGTATCTGAACCACAGGACATACTGTATCTGAACCACAGAACATACTGTATCTGAACCACAGGACATACTGTATCTGAAACACAGGACATACTGTATCTGAACCACAGAACATACTGTATCTGAACCACATAACATACTGTATCTGAACCACAGAACATACTGTATCTGAACCACATAACATAACCACAGGACATACTGTATCTGAACCACAGTACTGTATCTGAACCACAGGACATACTGTATCTGAACCACAGGACATACTGTATCTGAACCACAGGACATACTGTATCTGAACCACAGGACATACTGTATCTGAACCACAGTACATACTGTATCTAAACCACAGGACATACTGTATCTGAACCACAGGACATACTGTATCTGAACCACAGGACATACTGTATCTGAACCACAGGACATACTGTATCTGAACCACAGGACATACTGTTTCTGAACCACAGGACATACTGTATCTGATACTGAACCACAGGACATACAGTATCTGAACCACAGGACATACTGTATCTGGTACTGAACCACAGGACATACTGGATCTGGTACTGAACCACAGGACATACTGTATCTGATACTGAACCACAGGACATACTGTATCTGAACCACAGGACATACCGTATCTGAACCACAAAACATACTGTATCTGTTACCGAACCACAGGACATACTGTATCTGAACCACAGGACATACTGTATCTGAACCACAGGACATACTGTATCTGAACCACAGGACATACTGTATCTGAACCACAGAACATACTGTATCTGGTACTGAACCACAGAACATACTGTATCTGAACCACAGGACATAATGTATTTGAACCACAGGACATACTGTATCTGAACCACAGGACATACTGTATCTGAACCACAGGACATACTGTATCTGAACCACAGAACATACTGTATCTGGTACTGAACCACAGAACATACTGTGTCTGAACCACAGGACATACTGTATCTGAACCACAGGACATACTGTATCTGGTACTGAACCACAGGACATACTGTATCTGAACCACAGGACATACTGTATCTGGACCACAGAACATACTGTATCTGAACCACAGGACATACTGTATCTGAACCACAGGACATACTGTATCTGAACCACAGGACATACTGTATCTGAACCACAGAACATACTGTATCTGAACCACAGGACATACTGTATCTGAACCACAGGACATACTGTATCTGAACCACAGTACATACTGTATCTGAACCACAGGACATACTGTATCTGAACCAAAGAACATACTGTATCTGAACCACATAACATACTTTATCTGAACCACAGTACATACTGTATCTGAACCACAGGACATACTGTATCTGAACCACATAACATACTGTATCTGAACCACAGTACATACTGTATCTGAACCACAGTACATACTGTATCTGAACCACAGGACATACTGTATCTGAACCACAGGACATACTGTATCTGAACCACAGGACATACTGTATCTGAACCACAGTACATACTGTATCTAAACCACAGGACATACTGTATCTGAACCACAGGACATACTGTATCTGAACCACAGGACATACTGTATCTGAAGCACAGAACATACTGTATCTGAACCACAGGACATATTGTATCTGAACCACAGGACATACTGTATCTGAACCACAGAACATACTGTATCTGGTACTGAACCACAGGACATACTGTATCTGGTACTGAACCACAGGACATACTGTATCTGAACCACAGGACATACTGTATCTGAACCACAGGACATACTGTATCTGTTACCGAACCACATGACATACCGTATCTGAACCACAGAACATACTGTATCTGATACTGAACCACAGGACATACTGTATCTGAACCACAGGACATACTGTAGCTGTTACCGAACCACAGGACATACTGTATCTGAACCACAGGACATACTGATACTGAACCACAGGACATACTGTATCTGAACCACAGGACATACTGTATCTGAACCACAGAACATACTGTATCTGGTACTGAACCACAGAACATATTGTATCTGAACCACAGGACATAATGTATCTGAACCACAGGACATACTGTATCTGAACCACAGGACATACTGTATCTGAACCACAGGACATACTGTATCTGAACCACAGAACATACTGTATCTGGTACTGAACCACAGAACATACTGTATCTGAACCACAGGACATACTGTATCTGAACCACAGGACATACTGTATCTGGTACTGAACCACAGGACATACTGTATCTGAACCACAGGACATACTGTATCTGAACCACAGAACATACTGTATCTGAACCACATAACATACTGTATCTGAACCACAGTACATACTGTATCTGAACCACAGGACATACTGTATCTGAACCACAGGACATACTGTATCTGAACCACAGTACATACTGTATCTAAACCACAGGACATACTGTATCTGAACCTCAGGACATACTGTATCTGAACCACAGGACATACTGTATCTGGTACTGAACCACAGGACATACTGTATCTGAACCACAGGACATACTGTATCTGAACCACAGGACATACTGTATCTGAACCACAGGACATACTGTATCTGATACTGAACCACAGGACATACAGTATCTGAACCACAGGACATACTGTATCTGGTACTGAACCACAGGACATACTGTATCTGGGACTGAACCACAGGACATACTGTATCTGAACCACAGGACATACTGTATCTGAACCACAGGACATACTGTATCTGAACCACAGGACATACTGTATCTGAACCACAGGACATACTGTATCTGAACCACAGGACATACTGTATCTGAACCACAGGACATACTGTATCTGAACCACAGGACATACTGTATCTGAACCACAGGACATACTGTATCTGAACCACAGGACATACTGTATCTGGTACTGAACCACAGAACATACTGTATCTGAACCACAGGACATACTGTATCTGAACCACAGGACATACTGTATCTGGTACTGAACCACAGGACATACTGTATCTGAACCACAGGACATACTGTATCTGAACCACAGAACATACTGTATCTGGTACTGAACCACAGGACATACTGTATCTGAACCACAGGACATACTGTATCTGAACCACAGAACATACTGTATCTGGTACTGAACCACAGGACATACTGTATCTGGTACTGAACCACAGGACATACTGTATCTGAACCACAGGACATACTGTATCTGAACCACAGGACATACTGTATCTGAACCACAGGACATAGTGTATCTGAACCACAGGACATACTGTATCTGTTACCGAACCACAGGACATACTGTATCTGAACCACAGGACATACTGTATCTGTTACCGAACCACATGACATACCGTATCTGAACCACAGAACATACTGTATCTGATACTGAACCACAGGACATACTGTATCTGAACCACAGGACATACTGTAGCTGTTACCGAACCACAGGACATACTGTATCTGAACCACAGAACATACTGTATCTGATACTGAACCACAGGACATTCTGTATCTGATACTGAACCACAGGACATACTGTATCTGAACCACAGGACATACTGTATCTGAACCATAGGACATACTGTATCTGATACTGAACCACAGGACATACTGTATCTGAACCACAGGACATACTGTATCTGAACCACATGACATACTGTATCTGAACCACAGAACATACTGTATCTGAACCACAGGACATACTGTATCTGAACCACAGGACATACTTTATCTGAACCACAGGACATACTGTATCTGAACCACAGGACATACTGTATCTGAACCACAGGACATACTGTATCTGAACCACAGGACATACTGTATCTGAACCACAGGACATACTGTATCTGAACCACAGGACATACTGTATCTGAACCACAGGACATACTGTATCTGAACCACAGGACATACTGTATCTGAACCACAGGACATACTGTATCTGAACCACAGGACATACTGTATCTGAACCACAGGACATACTGTATCTGAACCACAGGACATACTGTATCTGAACCACAGGACATACTGTATCTGAACCACAGGACATACTGTATCTGAACCACAGAACATACTGTATCTGAACCACAGAACATACTGTATCTGAACCACAGAACATACTGTATCTGAACCACAGGACATACTGTATCTGAACCACAGGACATACTGTATCTGAACCACAGGACATACTGTATCTGAACCACAGGACATACTGTATCTGAACCACAGGACATACTGTATCTGAACCACAGGACATACTGTATCTGAACCACAGGACATACTGTATCTGAACCACAGAACATACTGTATCTGAACCACAGGACATACTGTATCTGAACCACAGGACATACTGTATCTGAACCACAGTACATACTGTATCTGAACCACAGGACATACTGTATCTGAACCACAGGACATACTGTATCTGAACCACAGGACATATTGTATCTGAACCACAGGAAATACACTCACACATATGAACATGGAGGACAGACAGCCCATCTCAGTATGGAGGACAGACAGCCTATCTCAGTATGGAGGACAGACAGCCCATCTCATATGGAGGACAGACAGCCTTCTCAATATGGAGGACAGACAGCCCATCTCAGTATGGAGGACAGACAGCCCATCTCAGTATGGAGGACAGACTGCCCATCTCAGTATGGAGGACAGACAGCCCATCTCAGTATGGAGGACAGACAGTCCATCTCAGTATGGAGGACAGACAGCCCATCTCAATATGGAGGACAGACAGCCCATCTCAGTATGGAGGACAGACAGCCATCTCAGTATGGAGGACAGACAGCCATCTCAGTATGGAGGACAGACAGCCCATCTCAATATGGAGGACAGACAGCCCATCTCAGTATGGAGGACAGACAGCCATCTCATTATGGAGGACAGACAGCCATCTCAGTATGGAGGACAGACAGCCCATCTCAGTATGGAGGACAGACAGCCCATCTCAATATGGAGGACAGACAGCCATCTCAGTATGGAGGACAGACAGCCCACCTCAATATGGAGGACAGACAGCCCATCTCAGAATGAAGGAGAGACAGCCATCTCAATATGGAGGACAGACAGCCATCTCAATATGAAGGACAGACAGCCCATCTCTATATGGAGGACAGACAGCCCACCTCAATATGGAGGACAGACAGCCTTCTCAATATGGAGGACAGACAGCCCATCTCAGTATGGAGGACAGACAGCCCACCTCAATATGGAGGACAGACAGCTTTCTCAATATGGAGGACAGACAGCCCATCTCAGTATGGAGGACAGACAGCCCATCCCGATATGGAGGACAGAACGACCATCTCAGTATGGAGGACAGACAGCCCATGACAATATGGAGGACAGACAGCCCATCTCAGTATGGAGCACAGACAGCCCATCACAATATGGAGCACAGACAGCCCATCTCAGTATGGAGGACAGACAGCCCATCCCGAGATGGAGGACAGACAGCCCATCTCAGTATGGAGGACAGACAGCCCACCTCAATATGGAGGACAGACAGCTTTCTCAATATGGAGGACAGACAGCTTTCTCAATATGGAGGACAGACAGCCCATCTCAGTATGGAGGACAGACAGCCCATCCCGATATGGAGGACAGACAGCCCATCTCAGTATGGAGGACAGACAGCCCACCTCAATATGGAGGACAGACAGCTTTCTCAATAGGGAGGACAGACAGCCCACCTCAGTATGGAGGACAGACAGCTTTCTCAATATGGAGGACAGACAGCCCATCTCAATATGGAGGACAGACAGCCCATCTCAGTATGGAGGACAGACAGCCCATGACAATATGGAGGACAGACAGCCCATCTCAGGAGGACAGACAGCTATCTCAATATGGAGGACAGACAGCCCATCTCAGTATGGAGGACAGACAGCCCATCTCAGTAGAGGACAGACAGCCATCTCAATATGGAGGACAGACAGCCCATCTCAATATGGAGGACAGACAGCCCATCTCAATATGGAGGACAGACAGCCATCTCAATATGGAGGACAGACAGCCCATCTCAATATGGAGGACAGACAGCCCATCTCAGTAGACATGGAGGACAGACAGCCCAGGACATCTATCTGAACCACAGGACATACTGTATATGGAGGACAGACAGCCACTCAGGAGGACAGACAGCCCATCTGAACCACAGGACATACTGTCATATGAACCACAGGACATCTGTATCTGAACCTCAGGACATACTGTATCTCAATATGGAGGACAGACAGGACATCTCAATATGGAGGACATACTGACAGGACAGCCATCTCAATATGGAGGACAGACAGCCCATCTCAGTATGGAGGACAGAACCATCTCAGGACAGACAGCCCATCTCAATATCAGACAGCCATCTCAATATGGAGGACAGACAGCCATCTCAGTATGGAGGACAGACAGCCCATCTCAATATGGAGGACAGACAGCCCATCTCAATATGGAGGACAGACAGCCATCTCAGGGACAGATACTGTATCTCAATATGAACCACAGGACATACTTAAGGACAGACAGCCCATACTCAATATCAGACACCATCTCAACCATGGAGGACATACTGTATCTCAGTATGGACCACAGACAGCCCATACTCAATATGGAGGACAGACAGCCCATCTCAGGACATACTGTATCTGATACAGGACAGACAGCCCACTCAGACAGACACCCATCTACTGTATCTGAACCACAGGACATACTGTATCTGAGGACAGACAGCCCATCTCAACCACAGGACATACTGTATCTGAGAGGACAGACATCCCATCTCAGTATGGAGGACAGACAGCCCATCTCAATATGGAGGACAGACAGCCCATCTCATATGGAGGACAGACAGCCCATCTCAGTATGGAGGACATAGTATCTGGAGGACAGACAGCCCATCTCAGATATGGAGGACAGACAGCCCATCTCAGGGAGGACAGACAGCCCATCTCAACCATGGAGGACAGACAGCCCATCCAGTGGAGGACAGACAGCCCATCTCAATATGGAGGACAGACAGCCCATCTCAACCACAGGACAGACAGCCCATCTGAACCACAGGACAGACAGCCCTGGTCCACAGTACATGGAGGACAGACAGCCCATCTCAGTATGGAGGACAGACAGCCCATCTGTATCTGGAGGACAGACAGCCATCTCTATCTGAACCACAGGATATGGAGGACAGACAGCCAGACATGTATGAGGACAGACAGCCCATCTCAATATGGAGGACAGACAGCCCATCTCAGTATGGAGGACAGACAGCCCATCTCAGTACATACTGTATCTGGTATGACAGCAGGACATCTCAGTATGGAGGACAGACAGCCCATCTCAACCATGGAGGACAGACAGCCCATCTCAGAACCACAGACAGCCCATCTCAACCCAGTAAAACCAGGACAGACAGCCCATCTCAATATGGAGGACAGACAGCCCATCTCAATATGGAGGACAGACAGCCCATCTCAGTATGGAGGACAGACAGCCCATCTCAATATGGAGGACAGACAGCCCTCATCTCAGACAGCCTTCTCATATGGAGGACAGACAGCCCATCTCAGTATGGAGGACAGACAGCCCATCTCAGTATGGAGGACAGACAGCCCATCTCAATATGGAGGACAGACAGCCCATCTCAACCAGGAGGACAGACAGCCCTCTCAGATATGGAGGACAGACAGCCCATCTCAATATGGAGGACAGACAGCCCATCTCAGTATGGAGGACAGACAGCCCATCTCAGTAGAGGACAGACAGCCCATCTCAATATGGAGGACAGACAGCCCATCTCAGTATGGAGGACAGACAGCCCATCTCAGTATGGAGGACAGACAGCCCATCTCAGTATGGAGGACAGACAGCCCATCTCAGTATGGAGGACAGACAGCCATCTCAATATGGAGGACAGACAGCCCATCTCAGTATGGGGACAGACAGCCCATCTCAGTATGAACAGACAGCCCATCTCAGTATGGAGGACAGACAGCCCATCTCAGTATCTGAACCAGGACAGACAGCCCATCTCAGTATGGAGGACAGACAGCCCATCTCAGTATGGAGGACAGACAGCCCATCTCAGTATGGAGGACAGACAGCCCATCTCAGTAGGAGGACTGACAGCCCATCTCAGGGACAGACAGCCCATCTCAGTATGAGGACAGACAGCCCATCTCAGTATGGAGGACAGACAGCCCATCTCAGTATGGAGGACAGACAGCCCATCTCAGTATGGAGGACAGACAGCCCATCTCAGTATGGAGGACAGACAGCCCATCTCAGTATGGAGGACAGACAGCCCATCTCAATATGGAGGACAGACAGCCCATCTCAGTATGGAGGACAGACAGCCCATCTCAGTATGGAGGACAGACAGCCCATCTCAGTATGGAGGACAGACAGCCCATCTCAGTATGGAGGACAGACAGCCCATCTCAGTATGGAGGACAGACAGCCCATCTCAGTATGGAGGACAGACAGCCCATCTCAGTATCATATGGTAGGAGGACAGACAGCCCATCTCAGTATGGAGGACAGACAGCCCATCTCAGTATGGAACAGACAGCCCATACTGTATGGAGGACAGACAGCCCATCTCAGTATGGAGGACAGACAGCCCATCTCAGTATGGAGGACAGACAGCCCATCTCAGTATGGAGGACAGACAGCCCATCTCAGTATGGAGGACAGACAGCCCATCTCAGTATGGAGGACAGACAGCCCATCTCAGTATGGAGGACAGACAGCCCATCTCAGTATGGAGGACAGACAGCCCATCTCAGTATGGAGGACAGACAGCCCATCTCAGTATGGAGGACAGACAGCCATCTCAGTATGGAGGACAGACAGCCAATCTCAGTATGGAGGACAGACAGCCCATCATATGGAGGACAGACAGCCCATCTCAGTATGGGAGGACAGACAGCCCATCTCAGTATGAGGACAGACAGCCCATAGTATGGAGGACAGACAGCCATCTCAGTATGGAGGACAGACAGCCCATCTCAGTATGGAGGACAGACAGCCCATCTCAGTATGGAGGACAGACAGCCCATCTCAGTATGGAGGACAGACAGCCCATCTCAATATGGAGGACAGACAGCCCATCTCAGTATGGAGGACAGACAGCCCATCTCAGTATGGAGGACAGACAGCCATCTCAGTATCTGGAGGACAGACAGCCCATCTCAATATGGAGGACAGACAGCCCATCTCAGTATGGAGGACAGACAGCCCATCTCAATATGGAGGACAGACAGCCCATCTCAGTAGAGGACAGACAGCCCATCTCAGTATGGAGGACAGACAGCCATCTCAGTAGAGGACTGAAGCCCACCTCAATATGGACAGACAGCCCATCTCAATATGGAGGACAGACAGCCCATCTCAATATGAGGACAGACAGCCCATCTCAGAACCACAGGAGGACAGACAGCCCATCTCAATACATAGGACAGACAGCCCATCCAATATGGAGGACAGACAGCCCATCTCAATATGGAGGACAGACAGCCCATCTCAGTATGGAGGACAGACAGCCCATCTCAATATGGAGGACAGACAGCCATCTCAATATGGAGGACAGACAGCCCATCTCAGTATCTGAGGACAGACAGCCCATCTCAGATGGAGGACAGACAGCCCATCTCAATATGGAGGACAGACAGCCCATCTCAATATGGAGGACAGACAGGACATCTCAATATGGAGGACAGACAGCCCATCTCAATATGGAGGACAGACAGCCCATCTCAATATGGAGGACAGACAGCCCATCTCAATATGGAGGACAGACAGCCATCTCAATATGGAGGACAGACAGCCCATCTCAGTAGAGGACAGACAGCCCATCTCAATATGGAGGACAGACAGCCCATCTCAATATGGAGGACAGACAGCCCATCTCAGTAGAGGACAGACAGCCCACTCAATATCTGAAGGACAGACAGCCCATCTCAATATGGAGGACAGACAGCCCATCTCAATATGGAGGACAGACAGCCCATCTCAGTATGGAGGACAGACAGCCCATCTATGGAGGACAGACAGCCCATCTCAGTATGGAGGACAGACAGCCCATCTCAATATGGAGGACAGACAGCCCATCACAATATGGAGGACAGACAGCCCATCTCAATATGGAGGACAGACAGCCCATCTCAATATGGAGGACAGACAGCCCATCTCAATATGGAGGACAGACAGTATCTCAGTAGAGGACAGACAGCCCATCTCAGTATGGGGGACAGACAGCCCATCTCAGTATGGAGGACAGACAGCCATCTCAATATGGAGGACAGACAGCCCATCTCAATATGGAGGACAGACATCCCATCTCAGTAGAGGACAGACAGCCCATCTCAGTAGAGGACAGACAGCTCATCTCAGAGAGGACAGACAGCCCATCTCAATATGGAGGACAGACAGCCCATCTCAGTAGAGGACAGACAGCCCATCTCAGTAGGACATACAGACAGCCCATCTCAATATGGAGGACAGACAGCCCATCTCAGTAGAGGACAGACAGCCCATCTCAGTACCACAGGACAGACAGCCCATCTCAGTCAGACAGCCCATCTCAATATGGAGGACAGACAGCCCATCTCAGTAGAGGACAGACAGCCCATCTCAGTAGAGGACAGACAGCCCATCTCAATATGGAGGACAGACAGCCCATCTGGTAAGGAGGACAGACAGCCCATCTCAGTATGGGGACAGACAGCCCATCTCAATATGGAGGACAGACAGCCCATCTCAATATGGAGGACAGACAGCCCATCTCAGTAGAGGAAGACAGCCCATCTGTATCTGGAGGACAGACAGCCCATCTCAATACAGGACAGACAGCCCATCTCAGTAGGACAGACAGCCCACCTGGAGGACAGACAGCCCATCTCAGTATCTGAACAGACAGCCCATCTCAATATGGAGGACAGACAGCCCATCTCAGTAGAGGACAGACAGCATCTCAATATGGAGGACAGACAGCCCATCTCAATATGGAGGACAGACAGCCCATCTCAATATGGAGGACAGACAGCCCATCTCAATATGGAGGACAACTCATGGAGGACAGACAGCCCATCTCAATATGGAGGACAGACATCTCAATATGGAGGACCAGCATCTCAATATGGAGGACAGACAGCCCATCTCAATATGGAGGACAGACAGCCATCTCAATATGGAGGACAGACAGCCCATCTCAATATCAGACAGCCCATCTCAATGGAGGACAGACAGCCCATCTCAATATGGAGGACAGACAGCCCATCTCAACCATGGAGGACATACAGCCCATCTCAGTATGGAGGACAGACAGCCCATCTCAATATGGAACAGACAGCCCATCTCAGTATGGAGGACAGACATCTCAATATGGAGGACAGACAGCCATCTCAATATGGAGGACAGACAGCCCATCTCAGTAGAGGACAGACAGCCCATCTGATATGGAGGACAGACAGGACATCTCATCTGGAAGACAGGACAGACAGCCCATCTCAATATGGAGGACAGACAGCCCATCTCAATATGGAGGACAGACAGCCCATCTGTATGGAGGACAGACACCCACCTCTATGGAGGACAGTAGATGAACCACAGACAGCCCACCTCAATATGGAGCACAGACAGACAAATATGGAGGACAGACAGCCATCTCAATATACAGACAGCCCATCACAATATGGAGGACAGACAGCCCATCTGTATCTGAACCACAGACAGCATCTCAGTATGGGGGACAGACAGCCCATACTGTATGGACAGACAGCCCATCTCAATATGGAGGACAGACAGCCCATCTCATAACAGACATACCATCTCAACCAGGACATACAGCCCATCTCAGTAAGGACAGACAGCCCATCTCAGTAGAACAGACAGCCCATCTCAATATGGAGGAAGACAGCCCATCTCAGGACAGCCCATCTCAGTAGAGGACAGACAGCCCATCTCAATATGGAGGACATACAGCCCATCTCAGTACCACAGGACATACAGCCCATCTGAATCCAGAGGACAGACAGCCCATCTCACAGACAGCCCATCTCAGTATGAGGACAGACAGCCCATCTCAGTAAGGACAGACAGCCCATCTCAGTATGAGGACAGACAGCCCATCTCAATATGGAGGACAGACAGCCCATCTCAATATGGAGGACAGGATCTCAGTATGGAGGACAGACAGCCATCTCAGTATGGAGGACAGGACAGCCCATCTCAGTATGGAGGACAGACAGCCCATCTCAGTAAGGACAGACAGCCTGTTCTCAGTATGGAGGACAGACAGCCCATCTCAGTATGGAGGACAGACATACTGTATCTCAGTATGGAGGACAGATCAGCCCATCTCAGGACATCTGTATCTGGAAGACAGCCCATCTCAGTATCTGAGGACAGACAGCCCATCTACAGTATCTGAACAGACAGCCCATCTCAGTATGGAACCACAGACAGCCCATCTAGGTAAGTAGGACAGACAGCCCATCTCAGTATGGAACAGACAGCCCAACTCAATATGGAGGACAGACAGCCCATCTCAATATGGAGGACAGACAGCCCATCTCAGTAGAGGACAGACAGCCCATCTCAATATGGAGGACAGACAGCCCATCTCAATATGGAGGACAGACAGCCCATCTCAGTAGAGGACAGACAGCCCACCTCATATGGAGGACAGACAGCCCATCTCAGTAGAGGACAGACAGCCCACCTCAATATGGAGGACAGACAGCCCATCTCAGTAGAGGACAGACAGCCCACCTCAATATGGAGGACAGACAGCCCATCTCAATATGGAGGACAGACAGCCCATCTCAATATGGAGGACAGACAGCCCATCTCAATATGGAGGACAGACAGCCCATCTCAATATGGAGGACAGACAGCCCATCTCAATATGGAGGACAGATCTCAGGAGGACAGACAGCATCTCAGTATGGAGGACAGACAGCCCATCTCAATATGGAGGACAGACAGCCATCTCAATATGGAGGACAGACAGCCCATCTCAGTAGAGGACAGACAGCCCATCTCAATATGGAGGACAGACAGCCCATCTCAATATGGAGGACAGACAGCCCATCTCAATATGGAGGACAGACAGCCCATCTCAAGTAGGAGGACAGACAGCCCATCTCAATATCAATATGGAGGACAGACAGCCCATCTCAGTATGGAGGACAGACAGCCCATCTCAATATGGAGGACAGACAGCCCATCTCAATATGGAGGACAGACAGCCCATCTCAGTAGAGGACAGACAGCCCATCTCAATATGGAGGACAGACAGCCCATCTCAATATGGAGGACAGACAGCCCATCTCAGTAGAGGACAGACAGCCCACCTATGGAGGACAGACAGCCCATCTCAATATGGAGGACAGACAGCCCATCTCAATATGGAGGACAGACAGCCCATCTCAGTATGGAGGACAGACAGCCCATCTCAATATGGAGGACAGACAGCCCATCTCAATATGGAGGACAGACAGCCCATCAATCAGTATGGAGGACAGACAGCCCATCTCAATATGGAGGACAGACAGCCCATCTCAATATGGAGGACAGACAGCCCATCACAATATGGAGGACAGACAGCCCATCTCAGTATGGACAGGGACAGACAGCCCATCTCAGTATGGAGGACAGACAGCCCATCTCAATATGGAGGACAGACAGCCCATCTCAATATGGAGGACAGACATCCCATCTCAGTAGAGGACAGACAGCCCATCTCAGTAGAGGACAGACAGCTCATCTCAGTAGAGGACAGACAGCCCATCTCAATATGGAGGACAGACAGCCCATCTCAGTAGAGGACAGACAGCCCATCTCAGTAGAGGACAGACAGCCCATCTCAATATGGAGGACAGACAGCCCATCTCAGTAGAGGAAAGACAGCCCATCTCAGTAGAGGACAGACAGCCCATCTCAGTAGAGGACAGACAGCCCATCTCAATATGGAGGACAGACAGCCCATCTCAGTAGAGGACAGACAGCCCATCTCAGTAGAGGACAGACAGCCCATCTCAATATGGAGGACAGACAGCCCATCTCAGTAGAGGACAGACAGCCCATCTCAGTATGGGGACAGACAGCCCATCTCAATATGGAGGACAGACAGCCCATCTCAATATGGAGGACAGACAGCCCATCTCAGTAGAGGACAGACAGCCCATCTCAATATGGAGGACAGACAGCCCATCTCAATATGGAGGACAGACAGCCCATCTCAATATGGAGGACAGACAGCCCATCTCAATATGGAGGACAGACAGCCCATCTCAATATGGAGGACAGACAGCCCATCTCAGTATGGAGGACAGACAGCCCATCTCAATATGGAGGACAGACAGCCCATCTCAATATGGAGGACAGACAGCCCATCTCAGTAGAGGACAGACAGCCCATCTCAATATGGAGGACAGACAGCCCATCTCAATATGGAGGACAGACAGCCCATCTCAATATGGAGGACAGACAGCCCATCTCAGTAGAGGACAGACAGCCCATCTCAGTATGGAGGACAGACAGCCCATCTCAATATGGAGGACAGACAGCCCATCTCAGTATGGAGGACAGACAGCCCATCTCAATATGGAGGACAGACAGCCCATCTCAATATGGAGGACAGACAGCCCATCTCAGTATGGAGGACAGACAGCCCATCTCAATATGGAGGACAGACAGCCCATCTCAATATGGAGGACAGACAGCCCATCTCAGTATGGAGGACAGACAGCCCATCTCAGTATGGAGGACAGACAGCCCATCTCAATATGGAGGACAGACAGCCCATCTCAATATGGAGGACAGACAGCCCATCTCAGTATGGAGGACAGACAGCCCATCTCAATATGGAGGACAGACAGCCCATCTCAGTATGGAGGACAGACAGCCCATCTCAATATGGAGGACAGACAGCCCATCTCAATATGGAGGACAGACAGCCCATCTCAATATGGAGGACAGACAGCCCATCTCAGTATGGAGGACAGACAGCCCATCTCAGTAGAGGACAGACAGCCCATCTCAGTAGAGGACAGACAGCCCATCTCAGTAGAGGACAGACAGCCCATCTCAGTAGAGGACAGACAGCCCATCTCAGGAGGACAGACAGCCCATCTCAGTAGAGGACAGACAGCCCATCTCAGTAGAGGACAGACAGCCCATCTCAGTAGAGGACAGACAGCCCATCTCAATATGGAGGACAGACAGCCCATCTCAGTAGAGGAAAGACAGCCCATCTCAGTAGAGGACAGACAGCCCATCTCAGTAGAGGACAGACAGCCCATCTCAATATGGAGGACAGACAGCCCATCTCAGTATGGAGACAGACAGCCATCTCAGTATGGAGGACAGACAGCCCATCTCAATATGGAGGACAGACAGCCCATCTCAGTATGGAGGACAGACAGCCCATCTCAATATGGAGGACAGACAGCCCCCAACTCAGTAGGAGGACAGACAGCCCATCTCAATATGGATGACAGACAGCCCATCTCAGTAGAGGACAGACAGCCATCTCAATATGGAGGACAGACAGCCCATCTCAATATGGAGAACAGACAGCCCAACTCAATATGGAGGACAGACAGCCATCTCAATATGGAGGACAGACAGCCATCTCAATATGGAGGACAGACAGCCCATCTCAGTATGGAGGACAGACAGCCCATCACAATATGGAGGACAGACAGCCATCTCAATATGGAGGACAGACAGCCCAACTCAATATGGAGCACAGACAGCCCATCTCAGTAGAGGACAGACAGCCCATCTCAGTAGAGGACAGACAGCCCATCTCAGTAGAGGACAGACAGCCCATCTCAGTAGAGGACAGACAGCCCATCTCAGTAGAGGACAGACAGCCCATCTCAGTAGAGGACAGACAGCCCTTCTCAGTATGGGGGACAGACAGCCCATCTCAATATGGAGGACAGACAGCCCAACTCAGTATGGAGGACAGACAGCCCATCTCAATATGGAGGACAGACAGCCCATCTCAATATGGGGGACAGACAGCCCATCTCAGTAGAGGACAGACAGCCCATCTCAGTAGAGGACAGACAGCCCATCTCAATATGGAGGACAGACAGCCCAACTCAGTATGGAGCACAGACAGCCCATCTCAGTAGAGGACAGACAGCCCATCTCAGTAGAGGACAGACAGCCCATCTCAGTAGAGGACAGACAGCCCATCTCAGTAGAGGACAGACAGCCCATCTCAGTAGAGGACAGACAGCCCATCTCAGTAGAGGACAGACAGCCCATCTCAGTAGAGGACAGACAGCCCATCTCAGTAGAGGACAGACAGCCCATCTCAGTAGAGGACAGACAGCCCATCTCAGTAGAGGACAGACAGCCCATCTCAGTAGAGGACAGACAGCCCATCTCAGTAGAGGACAGACAGCCCATCTCAGTAGAGGACAGACAGCCCATCTCAATATGGAGTACAGACAGCCCATCTCAGTATGGAGGACAGACAGCCATCTCAATATGGAGGACAGACAGCCCATCACAATATGGAGTACAGACAGCCATCTCAGTATGGAGGACAGACAGCCCATCTCAGTATGGAGGACATACAGCCCATCTCAGTATGGAGGACAGACAGCCCATCTCAGTATGGGGGACAGACAGCCCAACTCAGTATGGAGGACAGACAGCCCATCTCAGTATGGGGGACAGACAGCCCATCTCAATATGGAGGACAGACAGCCCATCTCAATATGGAGGACAGACAGCCCATCTCAATATGGAGGACAAACAGCCCATCTCAGTATGGAGGACAAACAGCCCATCTCAGTATGGAGGACAGACAGCCCATCTCAATATGGAGAACAGACAGCCCATCTCAATATGGAGGACAGACAGCCCATCTCAGTATGGAGGACAGACAGCCTTCTCAATATGGAGGACAGACAGCCATCTCAATATGGAGGACAGACAGCCCATCTCAATATGGATGACAGACAGCCCATCTCAATATGGAGGACAGACAGCCAATCTCCATCTTTCTTTCATGGGTCACCTTGTTTTTTAGTTGTAAAGATATTTTTTTGTATTTCAGCTAAAGAGTTTTGAAACAGTCTTTCAGTTGAATATCGTTTCTTTAAATCAGCGCCCACGCGAGCACTCTCTCAGTCTTTCTCTCTCTCCCTCAACTTCATTCAAATTGCATCTAAAATAGATCATCCTGTTCTAGATTGATAGATTCCCATTCCCTTTTCTGCATTTTGTTACTTTATAGCCTTATGCTAAATGTGATTAAATAAAACAAAATCCTCATCAATCTACACACAATACCCAATAAGAACAAAGCAAAAACAGGTTTTTAGAAATTTTTGCAAAACTATAAAAAACTACAACAGAAAAACCTTATTTCCACAAGCATTCAGACCCTATGCTACGAGAATCGACATTGAGCTCAGTTGCTTCCTGTTTCCACTGATCATCCTTGAGATGTTTCAACACTTAATGGCAGTCCACCTGTGGTAAATTCAATTGATTAAACATGTTTTCAAAAGGCACACACCTGGCTATATAAGGTCCCACTTTTGGCAGTACATGTCAGAGCAAAAACCAAGCCTCGAGGTCGAAGGAATTGTCCGTAGAGCTGCGAGACAGGATTGCACAGATCTGGGGAAGGTTACAAGCATTGAAGTTCCCAAGAACACAGTGGCCTCCATCATTATTAAATGGAAGAAGTTTAAAACCACCAAGACTCTTCCGAGAGCTGGCCGCCCGGCCGAACTGAGCAATCGGGGGAGAAGGGCCTTGGTCAGGGAGGTGATCAAGATCCCGATGGTCACTCTGACAGAGCTCCAGAGTTCCTCTGTGGAGATGGGAGAACCTTCCAGAAGGACAACCATCTCTGCAGCACTCCAACAATCAGGCCTTTATTATAGAGTGGCCAGATGGAAGCCACTCCTCAGTAAAAGGCACATGGCTGCCCTCTTGGTGATTATAAAAAAACGAAAGGACTCTCAGATGAAACGAAGACTGAACTCTTTGGCCTGAATGCCAAGCGTCACGTCTGGAGAAAACCTGGCATTATCACTATGGGGAAGCATGGTGGTGGCAGCATCATGCTGTGAGGATGTTTTTCAGAGGCAGGGACTGGGAGACTAGTGAGGATCGAGGGAAAGATAAACAGAGAAAAGTACAGAAAGATCCTTGATGAAAATCTCCTCTAGAGCACTCAGGACCTCAGACTGAGGCGATGGTTCACCTTAGATCAGGACAATGACAAGCAGGAGTGACTTCGGAACAAGTCTCTGAATGTCCTTGAGGTGCCCTGCCAGAGCCCGGACTTGAACCCGGTCAAACATCTCTGGATTGACCTGAAATGAGCTGTGCAGGGACGCTTCCCATCCAAACTGACAGAGCTTGTGAAGATTTACAGAAAAGAATGGCAGAAACTCTCCAAATACAGCTGAGAAAAGATTTTAGCCTCTTACCCAAGAAGACACAAGGCTGTAATCACTGCCAAAGGTGCTTCCACAAAGTACTGAGTAAAGGGTCTGAATGATTATGTAAATGTTCTTCTGTCTCTTGCCAAATATTCACGCACCTGTGATCTGCTTGCCTCCCGTTAAAAAACATTTCTTAGCTAATGGAGTCCTATGCAAAAAAAACAAGACAAGAATAGTTTGCTGGACAATATTTTTTTGTCATTTCTTATACCACTGTTGGAAAAGGGACACAAGCTATTTTTGATGAATGTTAAATAAGCAGTGCACGTTATAATAAAGTAGTGCACGTTATAATAAAGTAGTGCACGTTATAATAAAGTAGTGCACGTTATAATAAAGTAGTGCACGTTATAATAAAGTAGTGCACGTTATAATAAAGTAGTGCACGTTATAATAAAGTAGTGCACGTTATAAAAAAGTAATTAATAAAGTATTATATTATATAATAAAGTAGTGCACATTATAATAAAGTAGTGCACATTATAATAAAGTAGTGCACATTATAATAAAGTAGTCCGCATTATCGTAAGGTAACTAATAAAGTATATTATTATATAATAAAGTAGAACACATTATAATAAAGTAATTAATAAATTATATTCTTATATTATAAAGTAGAACACATTATAATAAAGTAATTAATAAAGTATATTATTATATTATAAAGTAGATCATATTTTAATAACCCTATAAATAAAGTATACTATCATATAATAAAGTAGAACACGTTATAATAAATCTAAAAATAAATTATAATATCATATAATAAAGTAGAAGTAATAAATCATGTATAATATTATATATTAAAGTAGAACACATTATAATAAGGTAATAGATAAAGTATGATATAATACATTTGTGCTTTAGTCTCCTACCTAGTAATAAATCATGTATAATATTATATATTAAAGTAGAACACATTATAATAAGGTAATAAATAAAGTATGATATAATACATTTGTGCTTTAGTCTCCTACCTAGTAATAAATAAAGTATGATATAATACATTTGTGCTTTAGTCTCCTACCTAGTCAGGGAGGAAATGTCATCGTAGCAGCCGTGCAGTGATCCAACTTGCTTTACCCATTTCACAATGTGATGTAATCACACCTTTAAGGACCTATGTGTGCTGTGTGTTTCAGTTGTGTCGATATGAAACTTTTCCCCCTTGTCACATAAAGGCCTGGCTTTATTTTCCCTCTGAGCGATGACGCCAACAACAGCTGCCCTTTTTACACCACAACGAAGGATCTGGGAGGACTGAATGGTGTCGTTGAAACACATTATTGTTATTATCACATACATTATTGTCTCTGTAATGCTGTCTTTAACCCATTTGTTAGCTCAAGCCATCTCCAGTGACCATGTGCCCAGATTAGCTGCAGGTAACCAGAGTGGAGCCCATGAAAACACAGACACTAACAGGACAGAAGTGTTATGTTATTAATCTTGTTATGTTATTAATCTTATATTAATTGTTAACCATTAATATCAAATAAACCAGGTAAATATGTAATTTTTCTGTCGCAGCGGTAACTCCAACAACAGCTGTCCTTATTTTTATTTGATTTCACATTTATTTAACCAAGTTCTAATTTACAACTGCGATCTGTCCAAGATAAAGCAGAGTAGTGCAACACAAACAACAACACAGAGTTACACATGGAGTAAACAACAACACAGAGTTACACATGGAGTAAACAACAACACAGAGTTACACATAAACAAACATACAGTCAATAACACAATAGAAAAGTCTATATAATGTCTGCAAATGAAGTAAGATTAGGGAGGTAATAATAATAATAATAATATATGCCATTTAGCAGACGCTTTTATCCAAAGCGACTTACAGTCATGTGTGCATACATTCTACGTATGGGTGGTCCCGGGAATCGAACCCACTACCCTGGCGTTACAAGCGCCATGCTCTACCAACTGAGCTACAGAAGGACCACCAGGTAAAGGCAATAAATAACACGTAGTGGAGAAATAATGACAATTTACCAATTAAACACTGGAGTGAAGGATGTGCAGAAGAAGAATGTGCAAGTAGAGATACTGGGGTGCAAGTAAAGATACTGGGGTGCAAGTAGAGATACTGGGGTTCAAGTAGAGATACTGGGGTTCAAGTAGAGATACTGGGGTGCAAGTAGAGATACTGGGGTTCAAGTAGAGATACTGGGGTGCAAGTAGAGATACTGGGGTTCAAGTAGAGATACTGGGGTTCAAGTAGAGATACTGGGGTTCAAGTAGAGATACTGGGGTTCAAGTAGAGATACTGGGGTTCAAGTAGAGATACTGGGGTTCAAGTAGAGATACTGGGGTTCAAGTAGAGATACTGGGGTTCAAGTAGAGATACTGGGGTTCAAGTAGAGATACTGGGGTTCAAGTAGAGATACTGGGGTTCAAGTAGAGATACTGGGGTTCAAGTAGAGATACTGGGGTTCAAGTAGAGATACTGGGGTTCAAGTAGAGATACTGGGGTGCAAGTAGACATACTGGGGTTCAAGTAGAGATACTGGGGTTCAAGTAGAGATACTGGGGTTCAAGTAGAGATACTGGGATGCAAAGGAGAAAGAAAAAATAACATTTTGCGGATGAGGTAGCTGGGTGGGCTATTTATAGATGGGCTATGTACAGGTGCAATGATCTGTAAGCTGCTATGGCAGCTGATGCTGAAAGCTAGTGAGGGAGATGAGTCTCCAGCTTCAGTAATTTTTGAAATTCTTTCCAGTCATTGGCAGCAGAGAACTGGAAGGAAAGGCGGCCAAAGTAGGTGTTGGCTCTGGGGGTGACCAGTGAAATATACCTGCTGCAGTGCGTGCTATGGGTGGGTGCTTCTTTGGTGACCGGTGAGCTGAGATAAGGCGGGGCTTTACCTAGCAAAGACTTATAGATGACCTGGAGCCAGTGGGTTTGGCAACGAATATGAAGCGAGGGCCAGCCAATGAGAGTGTACAGGTCACAGTGGTGGGTAGTATATGGGGCTTTGGTGACAAAACGGATGGCACCGTGATAGACTGCATCCAATTTGCTGAGTAGAGTGTTGGAGGCTATTTTGTAAATGACATCGCCCAAGTCACGGATCGGTGGGATAATCAGTTTTACGAGGGTGTTTGGCAGCATGAGTGAAGGAGGCTTTGTTGCGAAATAGGAAGACAATTCTAGATTTAACTTTGGATTGGAGATGTTTAATGTGAGTCTGGAAGGAGAATTTATTGTCTAATCAGACACCTAGGTATTTGTAGTTGTCCACATATTCTAAGTCCTGACACCACAAGAAAGTACCTGGGCTGACTCTGAGCTTTGAAATGGTGCTCTGTGGGGTCTGTCTGTGTTTGTGAACAGAGCCCCAGGACCAGCTTGCTTAGGGGACTCTTCTCCAGGTTCATCTCTCTGTAGGTGATGGCTTTGTTATGGAAGGTTTGGGAATCGCTTCCTTTCAGGTGGTTGTAGAATTTAATGGTTACTCTCTCTCTCTGTCGGATCAGAGTGGAGCTGTAGGGATGCTTGTCTTGAAACCTTGTCTTTCAACCAACAGCACTGCAGCCAACAGAAGCTGATCACAAATTTGTGTTTGTGTCCCAATAATAACATGTTAATTGAGTTCGGGCCGCTGTGTAAACTACCACTGGCATTTTACAGATGAAGGCTGCGTAATTGTCCGTAATTGTTTGGCCCAGCGTCTGGGAGCGGGCCGGTCTGATGCAGCGCCAGAGAGAGAGAGACAGTCCAAAACATAACTGTTAATATGCACCTCTCTCTAATACAGGATACGTGTCTAATGTCTGACTCTACTCTGCTAATCATGGCATGCCTCCGGCAGGAGACGAACATGCAGATGCTGATGAACACACACACACACACACACACACACACACACACACACACACACACACACACACACACACACACACACACACACACACACACACACACACACACACACAGACAGACAGACAGACAGACAGACAGACAGACAGACAGACAGACAGACAGACAGACAGACAGACAGACAGACAGACAGACAGACAGACAGACAGAGTTACTAACACACACAGTTCCTTACGCACACACACACAGTTACTAACACAAACACACACACAGTTACTAACACAAACACACACACAGTTACTAACACAAACACACACAGTTCCCAAACTCTTAGTTCAGATTAGATCAGTATCATTATGTCTACTTGTACATTTCCAGAAATAGGGTTTAAAACCCCCTAAAGTCAATGTCTGAGCCCCCCAGTTTAACTAGAGCAATCTGGTTTATTTGTGTCTCAATCCATCACATCAACCAATGTCTTCCACACCTGTGGTGAAAGGCAGCCTTGAGACCCCATCATCTGTCCGAATGGTCCGAGTGATTAGAGAGCTGCGAGTCTCACGGACACAGTGCTGTTCTCCATTTCGCTGTACGACCCCCACAAGAGTCTATATCAGATGTCAAGGTAAGACGCAGACCCTGTAGAAGTAACAATGTTTATTACAGCAACAGGTGCAGAGGTACAGGATGGCAGGAAGGCTCAGGGTCAGGCAGAGGTACAGGCTCAGGGTCAGGCAGAGGTACAGGCTCAGGGTCAGGCAGAGGTACAGGCTCAGGGTCAGGCAGAGGTACAGGCTCAGGGTCAGGCAAGGTACAGGCTCAGGGTCAGGCAGAGGTACAGGCTCAGGGTCAGGCAGAGGTACAGGCTCAGGGTCAGGCAGAGGTACAGGCTCAGGGTCAGGCAGAGGTACAGGCTCAGGGTCAGGCAGAGGTACAGGCTCAGGGTCAGGCAGAGGTACAGGCTCAGGGTCAGGCAGAGGTACAGGCTCAGGGTCAGGCAGAGGTACAGGATGACAAGCAGGCCCATATTACCACCATATTACTACCATATTACTACCATGGTAACACCATATTACCACCATATTACTACCATATTACTACCATATTACCACCATATTACTACCATATTACCACCATATTACTACCATATTACTACCATATTACTACCATATTACTACCATATTACTACCATATTACCACCATATTACCACCATATTACTACCATATTACCACAATATTACTACTGTATTACTACCATATTACTACTGTATTACTACGATATTACTACCATATTACTACTGTATTACTACCATATTACTACCATATTACTACAATGGTAACACCATATTACTACCACATTACTACCATATTACTACCATATTACCACCATATTACCACCATATTACTACCATATTACTACCATATTACTACCATATTACTACCGTATTACTACCATATTACCACCATATTACTACCATATTACTACTGTATTACTACCATATTACTACCATGGTAACACCATATTACTACCATATTACTACCATATTACTACCATATTACCACCATATTACTACCATATTACCACCATATTACCACCATATTACCACCATATCACTACCATATTACCACCATATTGCCACCATATTACTACCATATTACTACCATATTACTACCATATTACTACCATATTACCACCATATTACTACCATATTACCACCATATTACCACCATATTACTACCATATTACTACCATATTACTACCATATTACCACCATATTACTACCATATTACTACTGTATTACTACCATATTACTACCATGGTAACACCATATTACCACCATATTACCCCCATATTACTACCATATTACTACCATATTACTACTGTATTACTACCATATTACTACCATGGTAACACCATATTACTACCATATCACTACCATATTACCACCATATTACCACCATATTACCCCCATATTACTACCATATTACTACCATATTACTACTGTATTACTACCATATTACAACCATGGTAACACCATATTACTACCATATCACTACCATATTACCACCATATTACCACCATATTACCACCATATTACCACCATATTACTACCATATTACCACCATATTACTACCACATTACTACCATATTACTACCATATTACCACCATATTACTACCATATTACTACTGTATTACTACCATATTACTACCATATTACTACCACATTACTACCATATTACTACCATATTGCCACCATATTACTACCATATTACTACTGTATTACTACCATATTACCACCATATTACCACCATATTACTACCATATTACTACCATATTACTACCATATTACCACCATATTACTACCATATTACTACTGTATTACTACCATGGTAACACCATATTACTACCATATTACTACCATATTACTACCATATTACCACCATATTACTACCATATTACTACCATATTACTACCATATTACCACCATATTACTACCATATTACTACTGTATTACTACCATGGTAACACCATATTACTACCATATTACTACCATATTACTACCATATTACTACCATATTACTACCATATTACTACCATATTACCACCATATTACTACCATATTACTACTGTATTACTACCATGGTAACACCATATTACTACCATATTACTACCATATTACTACCATATTACCACCATATTACTACCATATTACTACTGTATTACTACCATGGTAACACCATATTACTACCATATTACTACCATATTACTACCATATTACCACCATATTACTACCATATTACTACTGTATTACTACCATGGTAACACCATATTACTACCATATTACTACCATATTACTACCATATTACTACCATATTACCACCATATTACTACCATATTACTACTGTATTACTACCATGGTAACACCATATTACTACCATATTACTACCATATTACTACCATATTACTACCATATTACCACCATATTACCACCATATTGCCACCATATTACTACCATATTACTACCATATTACTACCATATTACTACCATATTACCACCATATTACTACCATATTACCACCATATTACCACCATATTACTACCATATTACCACCATATTACTACCACATTACTACCATATTACCACCATATTACCACCATATTACTACCATATTACTACCATATTACTACCGTATTACTACCATATTACCACCATATTACTACCATATTACTACTGTATTACTACCATATTACTACCATGGTAACACCATATTACCACCATATTACCCCCATATTACTACCATATTACTACCATATTACTACTGTATTACTACCATATTACCACCATATTACTACCATATTACCACCATATTACTACCACATTACTACCATATTACTACCACATTACCACCATATTACTACCATATTACTACTGTATTACTACGATATTACTACCATATTACTACAATGGTAACACCATATTACTACCACATTACTACCATATTACTACCATATTACCACCATATTACCACCATATTACTACCATATTACTACCATATTACTACCATATTACTACCGTATTACTACCATATTACCACCATATTACTACCATATTACTACTGTATTACTACCATATTACTACCATGGTAACACCATATTACTACCATATTACTACCATATTACCACCATATTACTACCATATTACCACCATATTACCACCATATTACCACCATATCACTACCATATTACCACCATATTACCACCATATTACTACCATATTACTACCATATTACTACCATATTACTACCATATTACCACCATATTACTACCATATTACCACCATATTACCACCATATTACTACCATATTACCACCATACTACTACCACATTACTACCATATTACCACCATATTACCACCATATTACTACCATATTACTACCATATTACTACCATATTACTACCATATTACCACCATATTACTACCATATTACTACTGTATTACTACCATATTACTACCATGGTAACACCATATTACCACCATATTACCCCCATATTACTACCATATTACTACTGTATTACTACCATATTACTACCATGGTAACACCATATTACTACCATATCACTACCATATTACCACCATATTACCACCATATTACCCCCATATTACTACCATATTACTACCATATTACTACTGTATTACTACCATATTACTACCATATTACTACCATATTACCACCATATTACTACCACATTACTACCATATTACTACCATATTACCACCATATTACTACCATATTACTACTGTATTACTACCATATTACTACCATATTACTACCATGGTAACACCATATTACTACCACATTACTACCACATTACTACCATATTGCCACCATATTACTACCATATTACTACTGTATTACTACCATATTACTACCATATTACTACCATGGTAACACCATATTACTACCACATTACTACCATATTACTACCATATTGCCACCATATTACTACCATATTACTACCATATTACTACCATATTACTACCATATTACTACCATATTACTACCATATTACCACCATATTGCCACCATATTACTACCATATTACTACCATATTACTACCATATTACCACCATATTACTACCATATTACCACCATATTACCACCATATTACCACCATATTACCACCATATTGCCACCATATTACTACCATATTACTACCATATTACTACCATATTACTACCATATTACTACCATATTACCACCATATTACTACCATATTACCACCATATTACTACCACATTACTACCATATTACCACCATATTACCACCATATTACTACCATATTACTACCATATTACCACCATATTACTACCATATTACTACTGTATTACTACCATATTACTACCATGGTAACACCATATTACCACCATATTACCCCCATATTACTACCATATTACTACCATATTACTACTGTATTACTACCATATTACTACCATGGTAACACCATATTACTACCATATTACTACTGTATTACCACCATATTACCACCATATTACTACCATATTACTACCACATTACCACCATATTACCAACCTATTACTACCATATTACCACCATATTACTACCATATTACCACCATATTACTACCATATTACTACCATATTACCACCATATTACTACCATATTACCACCATATTACTACCATATTACTACCATATTACTACCATATTACCACGATATTACTACCATATTACCACCATATTACTACCACATTACTAACATATTACTACCATATTACCACCATATTACCACCATATTGCTACCATATTACTACCATATTACCACCATATTACCACCCTATTACTACCATATTACCACCATATTACTACCATATTACTACCATATTACCAACATATTACCACCATATTACTACCATATTACTACCATATTACCACGATATTACTACCATATTACCACCATATTACTACCATATTACCACCATATTACCACCATATTACCAACCTATTACTACCATATTACTACCATATTACTACCATATTACCACCATATTACCACCATATTACCACCATATTACCACCATATTACTACCATATTACTACCACATTACTAACATATTACTACCATATTACCACCATATTACCACCATATTACCAACCTATTACTACCATATTACTACCATATTACCACCATATTACCACCATATTACCACCATATTACCACCATATTACTACCATATTACTACCACATTACTAACATATTACTACCATATTACTACCATATTACCAACCTATTACCACCATATTAACAACGTATTACTACCATATTACTACCATACTACTGCCATACCATACTACTACAATACTACTACCATAATACTACCATAACAATACCATACTACTACCATACTACTACCATGCCAATACCATACTACTACCATAACAATACCATACTACTACCATGCCAATACCATACTACTACCATGCCAATACCATTCTACTACCATACTACTACCATAATACTACCATAACAATACCATACTACTACCATACTACTACCATGCCAATACCATACTACTACCATGCCAATACCATTCTACTACCATACTACTACCATAATACTACCATAACAATACCATACTACTACCATACTACTACCATGCCAATACCATACTACTACCATGCCAATACCATACTACTACCATAATACTACCATACCAATACCATACTACTACCATGCCAATACCATTCTACTACCTTACTACTACCATACTACTACCATGCCAATACCATGCTACTACCATGCCAATACCATACTACTACCATAATACTACCATACCAACACCATACTAATACCATACTAATACCATTCTACTACCATGCCAATACCATTCTACTACCTTACTACTACCATAATACTACCATAACAATACCATACTACTACCATTCCAATACCATACAACTACCATACCAATACCATACTACTACCATGCCAATACCATACTACTACCATGCCAATACCATACTACTACCATAATACTACCATACCAATACCATACTACTACCATGCCAATACAATTCTACTACCTTACTACTACCATAATACTACCATAACAATACCATACTACTACCATACCAATACCATTCTACTACCATACTACTACCATGCCAATACCATACTACTACCATGCCAATACCATACTACTACCATAATACTACCATACCAATACCATACTACTACCATACTACTACCATTCCAATACCATACAACTACCATACCAATACCATACTACTACCATGCCAATACCATTCTACTACCTTACTACTACCATAATACTACCATATCAATACCATACTACTACCATACTACTACCATGCCAATACCATACAACTACTATACCAATACCATACTACTACCATACTACTACCATGCCAATACCATACTACTACCATGCCAATACCATTCTACTACCTTACTACTACCATAATACTACCATAACAATACCATACTACTACCATACTACTACCATGCCAATACCATACAACTACCATACCAATACCATACTACTACCATACTAATACCATACTAATACCATTATACTACCATTCTACTACCATGCTACTACCATTCTACTACCATACTACTACCACACTAATACCATACTACTACCATAATACTACCATACCAATACCATACTACTACCATACTACTACCATACGACTACCCTACTACTACCATGCCAATACCATACTACTACCATACCAATACCATACTACTACCATACTACTACCATTCTACGACCATACTAATACCATTCTACGACCATACTAATACCATACTACTACCATTCTACTACCATACTACTACCATTCTACTACCATAATACTACCATTCTACTACCATACTAATACCATTCTACTACCATTCTACTACCATACTACTACCATACTACTACCATTCTACTACCATGTAGAATGGTAGTACCATGTACCATGTACTACCTGTTGTTTCAGGTGTCTCCGGAAGGTGGTGATTGACTCCGCTGTCCTGGCGTCGTGAGGGAGTTTGTTCCACCATTGGGGGGCCAGAGCAGCGAACAGTTTTGACTGGGCTGAGCGGGAACTGTACTTCCTCAGTGGTAGGGAGGCGAGCAGGCCAGAGGTGGATGAACGCAGTGCCCTTGTTTGGGTGTAGGGCCTGATCAGAGCCTGGAGGTACTGAGGTGCCGTTCCCCTCACAGCTCCGTAGGCAAGCACCATGGTCTTGTAGCGGATGCGAGCTTCAACTGGAAGCCAGTGGAGAGAGCGGAGGAGCGGGGTGACGTGAGAGAACTTGGGAAGGTTGAACACCAGACGGGCTGCGGCGTTCTGGATGAGTTGTAGGGGTTTAATGGCACAGGCAGGGAGTCCAGCCAACAGCGAGTTGCAGTAATCCAGACGGGAGATGACAAGTGCCTGGATTAGGACCTGCGCCGCTTCCTGTGTGAGGCAGGGTCGTACTCTGCGGATGTTGTAGAGCATGAACCTACAGGAACGGGCCACCGCCTTGATGTTAGTTGAGAACGACAGGGTGTTAGCGCTCTGGGAGGAGGACACAATGGAGCTGTCAACCGTGATGGCGAGATCATGGAACGGGCAGTCCTTCCCCGGGAGGAAGAGCAGCTCCGTCTTGCCGAGGTTCAGCTTGAGGTGGTGATCCGTCATCCACACTGATATGTCTGCCAGACATGCAGAGATGCAATTCGCCACCTGGTCGTCAGAAGGGGGAAAGGAGAAGATTAATTGTGTGTCATCTGCATAGCAATGATAGGAGAGACCATGACTGAGGTTATGACAGAGCCAAGTGACTTGGTGTTTGGATAAAAGCGTCTGCTAAATGAATATTATTATTATTATATTATTATTATTATTATTATTATTATATTATAATAGAGAGGGTCTAGAACAGAGCCCTGGGGGACACCAGTGGTGAGAGCGCGTGGTGAGGAGACAGATTCTCGCCACGCCACCTGGTAGGAGCGACCTGTCAGGTAGGACGCAATCCAAGCGTGGGCCGCGCCGGAGATGCCCAACTCGGAGAGGGTGGAGAGGAGGATCTGATGGTTCACAATATCGAAGGCAGCCGATAGGTCTAGAAGGATGAGAGCAGAGGAGAGAGAGTTAGCTTTAGCAGTGCGGAGCGCCTCCGTGATGCAGAGAAGAGCAGTCTCAGTTGAATGACTAGTCTTGAAACCTGACTGATTTGGATCAAGAAGGTCATTCTGAGAGAGACAGCGGTAGAGCTGGCCAAGGACGGCACGTTCAAGAGTTTTGGAGAGATTTGAAAGAAGGGATACTGGTCTGTAGTTGTTGACATCGGAGGGATCGAGTGTAGGTTTTTTCAGAAGGGGTGCAACTCTCGCTCTCTTGAAGACGGAAGGGACGTAGCCAGCGGTCAGGGATGAGTTGATGAGCGAGGTGAGGTAAGGGAGAAGGTCTCCGGAAATGGTCTGGAGAAGAGAGGAGGGGATAGGGTCAAGCGGGCAGGTTGTTGGGCGGCCGGCCGTCACAAGACGCGATATTTCATCTGGAGAGAGAGGGAGAAAGAGGTCAGAGCACAGGGTAGGGCAGTGTGAGCAGAACCAGCGGTGTCGTTTGACTTAGCAAACGAGGATCGGATGTCGTCGACCTTCTTTTCAAAATGGTTGACGAAGTCATCTGCAGAGAGGGAGGAGGGGGAGGAGGATTCAGGAGGGAGGAGAAGGTGGCAAAGAGCTTCCTAGGGTTAGAGGCAGATGCTTGGAATTTAGAGTGGTAGAAAGTGGCTTTAGCAGCAGAGACAGAGGAGGAAAATGTAGAGAGGAGGGAGTGAAAGGATGCCAGGCCCGCAGGGAGGCGAGTTTTCCTCCATTTCCGCTCGGCTGCCCGGAGCCCTGTTCTGTGAGCTCGCAATGAGTCGTCGAGCCACGGAGCAGGAGGGGAGGACCGAGCCGGCCTGGAGGATAGGGGACATAGAGAGTCAAAGGATGCAGAAAGGGAGGAGAGGAGGGTTGAGGAGGCAGAATCAGGAGATAGGTTGGAGAAGGTTTGAGCAGAGGGAAGAGATGATAGGATGGAAGAGGAGAGAGTAGCGGGGGAGAGAGAGCGAAGGTTGGGACGGCGCGATACCATCCGAGTAGGGGCAGTGTGGGAAGTGTTGTATGAGAGCGAGAGGGAAAAGGATACAAGGTAGTGGTCGGAGATTTGGAGGGGAGTTGCAATGAGGTTAGTGGAAGAACAGCATCTAGTAAAGATGAGGTTGAGCGTATTGCCTGCCTTGTGAGTAGGGGGGGAAGGTGAGAGGGTGAGGTCAAAAGAGGAGAGGAGTGGAAAGAAGGAGGCAGAGAGGAATGAGTCAAAGGTAGACGTGGGGAGGTTAAAGTCGCCCAGAACTGTGAGAGGTGAGCCGTCCTCAGGAAAGGAGTTTATCAAGGCATCAAGCTCATTGATGAACTCTCCGAGGGAACCTGGAGGGCGATAAATGATAAGGATGTTAAGCTTGAAAGGGCTGGTAACTGTGACAGCATGGAATTCAAAGGAGGCGATAGACAGATGGGTAAGGGGAGAAAGAGAGAATGACCACTTGGGAGAGATGAGGATCCCGGTGCCACCACCCCGCTGACCAGAAGCTCTACACATGGTTAGCAGATGTTAATGCGAGTGTAGCGAAATGCTTGTGCTTCTAGTTCCGACAATGCAGTGATAACCAACAAGTAATCTAACTAACAATTCCAAAACTACTGTCTTATACACAGTGTAAGGGGATAATGAATATGTACATAAGGATATATGAATGAGTGATGGTACAGGGCAGCATACAGTAGATGGTATCGAGTACAGTATATACATATGAGATGAGTATGTAGACAAAGTAAACAAAGTGGCATAGTTAAAGTGGCTAGTGATACATGTATTACATAAGGATGCAGTCGATGATATAGAGTGCATTATATACGTATGCATATGAGATGAATAATGTAGGGTAAGTAACATTATATAAGGTAGCATTGTTTAAAGTGGCTAGTGATATATTTACATCATTTCCCATCAATTCCCAATAACAGTGTGTTGGCAGCAGCCACTCAATGTTAGTGGTGGCTGTTTAACAGTCTGATGGCCTTGAGATAGAAGCTGTTTTTCAGTCTCTCGGTCCCAGCTTTGATGCACCTGTACTGACCTCGCCTTCTGGATGATAGCGGGGTGAACAGGCAGTGGCTCGGGTGGTTGATGTCCTTGATGATCTTTATGGCCTTCCTGTAACATCGGGTGGTGTAGGTGTCCTGGAGGGCAGGTAGTTTGCCCCCAGTGATGCGTTGTGCAGACCTCACTACCCTCTGGAGAGCCTTACGGTTGAGGGCGGAGCAGTTGCCGTACCAGGCGGTGATACAGCCCGCCAGGATGCTCTCGATTGTGCATCTGTAGAAGTTTGTGAGTGCTTTTGGTGACAAGCCGAATTTCTTCAGCCTCCTGAGGTTCACAACGCTGTCAGTGTGAGTGGACCAATTCAGTTTGTCTGTGATGTGTATGCCGAGGAACTTAAAACTTGCTACCCTCTCCACTACTGTTCCATCGATGTGGATAGGGGGGTGTTCCCTCTGCTGTTTCCTGAAGTCCACAATCATCTCCTTAGTTTTGTTGACGTTGAGTGTGAGGTTATTTTCCTGACACCACACTCCGAGGGCCCTCACCTCCTCTCTGTAGGCCGTCTCGTCGTTGTTGGTAATCAAGCCTACCACTGTTGTGTCGTCCGCAAACTTGATGATTGAGTTGGAGGCGTGCGTGGCCACGCAGTCGTGGGTGAACAGGGAGTACAGGAGAGGGCTCAGAATGCACCCTTGTGGGGCCCCCGTGTTGAGGATCAGCGGGGAGGAGATGTTGTTGCCTACCCTCACCACCTGGGGGCGGCCCGTCAGGAAGTCCAGCACCCAGTTGCACAGGGCGGGGTCGAGACCCAGGGTCTTGAGCTTGATGACGAGCTTGGAGGGTACTATGGTGTTGAATGCCGAGCTGTAGTCGATGAACAGCATTCTCACATAGGTATTCCTCTTGTCCAGGTGGGTTAGGGCAGTGTGCAGTGTGGTTGAGATTGCGTCGTCTGTGGACCTATTTGGGCGGTAATCAAATTGGAGTGGGTCTAGGGTGTCAGGTAGGGTGGAGGTGATATGGTCCTTGACTAGTCTCTCAAAGCACTTCATGATGACGGAAGTGAGTGCTACGGGGCGGTAGTCGTTTAGCTCAGTTACCTTAGCTTTCTTGGGAACAG
>NC_068439.1:87479695-87492195 GCF_023373465.1 Oncorhynchus keta | reverse complement strand
GATCCTGTAATAATGCAGTGTCTGTATATTTTATCTAGTATTAATGCAGTGTCTGTAAATCTGATCTAGTATTAATGCAGTGTCTGTATATATTATCTAGTATTAAGGCAGTGTCTGTATATCTGATCTGGTCCAGTATTAATGAAGTGTCTGTATATATTTTCTAGTATTAATGCAGTTTCTGTATATCTGATCTGGTCCAGTATTAATGCAGTGTCTGTATAGCTGATCCAGTATTAATGCAGTGTCTGTAAATCTGATCTGATCTAGTATTAATGCAGTGTCTGTGTATCTTATCTAGTATTAATGCAGTGTCTGTATATCTGATCTGGTCCAGTATTAATGCAGTGTCTGTAAATCTGATCGGATCTAGTATTAATGCAGTGTCTGTATATCTTATCTAGTATGAATGCAGTGTCTGTGTATCTTATCTACTATTAGTTCAGTGTCTGTATATTTGATCTAGTATTAATGCAGTGTCTGTATATCTTATCTAGTATTAATGCAGTGTCTGTAAATCTGACCTGGTCCAGTATTAATGCAGTGTCTGTATATCTGATCTACTATTACTTCAGTGTCTGTATATCTGATCTAGTATTAATGCAGTGTCTGTATATCTGATCTAGTATTAATGCAGTGTCTGTATATCTGATCTAGTATTAATGCAGTGTCTGTATATCTGATCTATTCTAGTATTAATGCAGTGTCTGTATATCTGATCTAGTATTAATGCAGTGTCTGTAAATCTGATCTAGTATTAATGCAGTGTCTGTATATCTGATCTAGTATTAATGCAGTGTCTGTATATCTGATCTAGTATTAATGCAGTGTCTGTATATCTGATCTAGTATTAATGCAGTGTCTGTATATCTGATCTGATCCAGTAATAATGCAGTGTCTGTATATCTGATCTAGTATTAATGCAGTGTCTGTATATCTGATCTATTCTAGTATTAATGCAGTGTCTGTATATCTGATCCAGTATTAATGCAGTGTCTGTAAATCTGATCTGATCTAGTATTAATGCAGTGTCTGTATATCTGATCTATTCTAGTATTAATGCAGTGTCTGTAAATCTGACCTGGTCCAGTATTGATGCAGTTCCTGTTTATCTGATCTGATCCAGTATTAATGCAGTGTCTGTATATCTTATCTAGTATCAATGCAGTGTCTGTAAATCCAATCTATTCTAGTATTAATGCAGTGTCTGTAAATCTGATCTGACCTAGTATTAATGCAGTGTCTTTAAAGCTGATCTGGTCCAGTATTAATGCAGTTCCTGTTTATCTGACACAATCACTGTGACCAATATATACATACACACACTCACTGTGTACAATATATAAATACACATATGTATATTCACACACAAACATTGAGAAATTGTCATGTGTGAGTGAGTGAGTGAGTGAGTGAGTGAGTGAGTGAGTGAGTGAGTGAGTGAGTGAGTGAGTGAGTGAGAGAGAGAGAAAGAAAGTGAGTGAGAGAGAGAGTGAGAGAGAGTGAGTGAGAGAGTGAGTGAGAGAGTGAGTGAGTGAGTGAGTGAGTGAGAGAGTGAGTGAGAGAGTGAGTGAGTGAGTGAGTGAGTGAGTGAGTGAGTGAGTGAGAGAGTGAGTGAGAGAGTGAGAGAGTGAGTGAGTGAGTGAGTGAGTGAGTGAGTGAGTGAGTGAGTGAGTGAGTGAGTGAGTGAGTGAGTGAGAGAGTCAGTGAGAGAGTGAGTGAGAGAGTCAGTGAGAGAGTGAGTGAAGAAAGGAGGGGGAACGACAGCAATCCCAGCCTGTAGACCGGCTCTGCAGACACACCCTTCTCTAAACAACCAGTCTCTACTGAGAGAATGTTTCACACCACATATTCAGCTCAAACACACACTCACACTCACACTCATACTCACAAACACACACACACTCACGCTCACGCTCACACTCTTATAGAAAGAAAGAGTTAGAGAAAGAAAGAGACAGAGAGAGAGAGAGAGAGAGAGAGAGAGAGAGAGAGAGAGAGAGAGAGAGAGAGAGAGAGAGAGAGAGAGAGAGAGAGAGAGAGAGAGAGAGAGAGAGAGAGAGAGAGAGAGAGAGAGAGAGAGAGAGAGAGAGAGAGAGAGAGAGTGAGAAAGAGAGAGAGAGAGGGTGGGAGATGGGAGTGAAGGGATAGAAGTGTAAGGTGCTGTGTGTTCTCCATATGCTGACAGAGGCTGAGTCAGTGAGCCACTGTGCCCGCTCTGAAGGCTCTACTCCTGGGAGAGACAGACCCTCCAGCCCCCCGAGCCTGGAGGGTGGGGCCCACCACCCACCCACCACACACCCACCGCACAGAGAAGGAGGAAGCGACAAGAGAGGAGAAAAGAAAGCCTTGGTGGTAGGTTGTCCCAGTCAACCGTTGTTCAGTGATGACATCAGGACCATGTGACCAGGTCTATCCAGTGACTGCCAGAGGAAGGAGACTAAGTTTAAAGCTGGTGTCTGTCTGTCTGTCGGGTAGTGTGAGGCTCCGCTCTCCTCGCCTCCCAGGAACCACACAAAAACACTCAGCCCTCTGAGTAACAGACAGACCTCTGGAGTGTAAATGGTTAATGTGATCGGGTCATCATTTGTAGCAGGCGCTACGCAGAGCAACCAAGGACGTTCCAACGCGTCCAGACCTGGTCTGTACATGTGGTCGTCTGAATTCTTGAAACCAGAAAGAGTTTCTTGTGATTGGTTTTGTCCTTTTCTCAGTGGTACGTGCTCTTGGTTCTCCGTGGTACGAGCTCTTGGTTCTCCGTGGTACGTGCTCTTAGTTTAGGATCTAGAGGCCATTGGTCAGGGGCCAGGGGTCACGCTAACCACAGTGGAACCACAAGGCTGAATTTCACAGCAACCAGGAGGAGTCATGGCATCTAACAGTCTATTCAGTACAGTTCCACCATGGCAACAGAACTTCTGGGGTGAGTACATTACTCTACTGTGTTACTCTACTGTGTTACTGTGTTACTGTGTTACTCTACTGTGTTACTCTACTGTGTTACTCTACTGTGTTACTCTACTGTGTTACTGTGTTACTCTACTGTGTTACTCTACTGTGTTACTCTACTGTGTTACTCTACTGTGTTACTGTGTTACTCTACTGTGTTACTCTACTGTGTTACTGTGTTACTCTACTGTGTTACTCTACTGTGTTACTCTACTGTGTTACTCTACTGTGTTACTGTGTTACTCTGCTGTGTTACTGTGTTACTCTACTGTGTTACTGTGTTACTCTACTGTGTTACTGTGTTACTCTACTGTGTTACTGTGTTACTCTACTGTGTTACTCTACTGTGTTACTCTACTGTGTTACTCTACTGTGTTACTCTACTGTGTTACTGTGTTACTCTACTGTGTTACTCTACTGTGTTACTGTGTTACTCTACTGTGTTACTCTACTGTGTTACTCTACTGTGTTACTCTACTGTGTTACTGTGTTACTCTACTGTGTTACTGTGTTACTCTACTGTGTTACTCTACTGTGTTACTCTACTGTGTTACTCTACTGTGTTACTCTACTGTGTTACTCTACTGTGTTACTCTACTGTGTTACTCTACTGTGTTACTCTACTGTGTTACTGTGTTACTCTACTGTGTTACTCTACTGTGTTACTCTACTGTGTTACTCTACTGTGTTACTCTACTGTGTTACTCTACTGTGTTACTCTACTGTGTTACTGTGTTACTCTACTGTGTTACTCTACTGTGTTACTCTACTGTGTTACTCTACTGTGTTACTCTACTGTGTTACTCTACTGTGTTACTCTACTATGTTACTCTACTGTGTTACTCTACTGTGTTACTCTACTGTGTTACTGTGTTACTCTACTGTGTTACTCTACAGTGTTACTGTGTTACTGTGTTACTATACTGTGTTACTCTACTGTGTTACTGTGTTACTCTACTGTGTTACTCTACTGTGTTACTGTGTTACTGTGCTACTCTACTGTGTTACTCTACTGTGTTACTGTGTTACTCTACTGTGTTACTCTACTGTGTTACTGTGTTACTCTACTGTGTTACTCTACTGTGTTACTCTACTGTGTTACTCTACTGTGTTACTGTGTTACTCTACTGTGTTACTCTACTGTGTTACTCTACTGTGTTACTCTACTGTGTTACTGTGTTACTCTGCTGTGTTACTGTGCTACTCTACTGTGTTACTGTGTTACTCTACTGTGTTACTCTACTGTGTTACTGTGTTACTCTACTGTGTTACTCTACTGTGGTACTGTGTTACTCTACTGTGTTACTGTGTTACTCTACTATGTTACTCTACTGTGTTACTCTACTGTGTTACTGTGTTACTCTACTGTGTTACTCTACTGTGTTACTGTGTTACTCTACTGTGTTACTCTACTGTGTTACTTTGTTACTCTACTATGTTACTCTACTGTGTTACTCTACTGTGTTACTCTACTGTGTTACTCTACTGTGTTATTCTACTGTGTTACTCTACTGTGTTACTGTGTTACTCTACTATGTTACTCTACTGTGTTACTCTACTGTGTTACTCTACTGTGTTGCTCTACTGTGTTACTGTGTTACTCTACTATGTCACTCTACTATGTTACTCTACTGTGTTACTCTACCTTGTGACTTTTTTGTCAGTTGGGTTATGGTCAAGGTCATGGGTTGGGGTCTGGGTTTGGGTTAGTGTCAATGTTAGGGGATGTGGATTGGGGGTTTGGTGAGGGGGATCAGCTAAAGTCAAGGAATATTTTGCAATAACATCAACTCTCATTTAGTGACTTGTGGTTTGTAAATATGATCTGTCTAAAAGCCTGACTGTGAGATAATGAACGCCGTGATGTTGTTAGTCTGAGACGACGTGTTAAACCTCGACAACCCATAGAACCAAAAAAACTCTCGGAAAGACATTCACAAACAATGTAAACAATGTAGTCAAGAACAGAAAGGAAATAAGGAGAAGCAAGATGAGGAGAGAACATGGCAGAGAGGGGATGGCAGAGAGGGGATGGCAGAGAGGGGATGGCAGAGAGGGGATGGCAGAGAGGGGATTGGCAGAGAGGGGATAGCAGAGAGGGGATGGCAGAGATGTTATTGGCAGAGAGGGGATGGCAGAGAGGGATGGCAGAGAGGGGATTGGCAGAGAGGGGATGGCAGAGATGTTATGGCAGAGAGGGGTTGGCAGAGAGGGGATGGCAGAGAGGGGATGGCAGAGAGGGATGGCAGAGAGGGGATGGCAGAGAGGGGATGGCAGAGAGGGGATTGGCAGAGATGTTATGGCAGAGAGGGATGGCAGAGAGGGGATGGCAGAGAGGGGATTGGCAGAGAGGGGATGGCAGAGAGGGGATTGCAGAGAGGGATTGGCAGAGAGGGGATTGGCAGAGAGGGGATTGGCAGAGATGTTATGGCAGAGAGGGGATGGCAGAGAGGGGATGGCAGAGAGGGGATGGCAGAGAGGGATGGCAGAGAGGGGATGGCAGAGAGGGGATGGCAGAGAGGGGATTGCAGAGAAGGGATGGCAGAGAGGGGATGGCAGAGAGGGGATGGCAGAGAGGGGGTGGCAGAGAGGGGATGGCAGAGAGGGGATGGCAGAGAGGGGATTGCAGAGAGGGGATGGCAGAGAGGGGATGGCAGAGAGGGGATGGCAGAGAGGGGATGGCAGAGAGTTATGGCAGAGATGTTATGGCAGAGAGGGGATGGCAGAGAGGGGATGGCAGAGAGGGGATTGGCAGAGATGTTATGGCAGAGAGGGGATAGCAGAGAGGGGATGGCAGAGAGGGGATGGCAGAGAGGGGATGGCAGAGAGGGGATGGCAGAGAGGGGATGGCAGAGATGTTATGGCAGATAGGGGATGGCAGAGAGGGGATGGCAGAGAGGGGATGGCAGAGAGGGGATTGGCAGAGAGGGGATTGGCAGAGAGGGGATGGCAGAGAGGGGATGGCAGAGAGGGGATGGCAGAGAGGGGATGGCAGAGAGGGGATGGCAGAGGGGGATGGCAGAGAGGGGATGGCAGAGAGGGATTGGCAGAGAGGGGATTGGCAGAGATGTTATGGCAGATAGGGGATGGCAGAGAGGGGATGGCAGAGAGGGGATGGCAGAGAGGGGATGGCAGAGATGTTATGGCAGAGAGGGGATGGCAGAGAGGGGATTGGCAGAGAGGGGGTGGCAGAGAGGGGATGGCAGAGATGTTATGGCAGAGAGGGGATGGCAGAGAGGGGATGGCAGAGAGGGGATGGCAGAGATGTTATGGCAGAGAGGGGATGGCAGAGAGGGGATGGCAGAGAGGGGATGGCAGAGAGGGGATGGCAGAGAGGGGATGGCAGAGAGGGGATGGCAGAGAGGGGATGGCAGAGAGGGGATGGCAGAGAGGGGATGGCAGAGAGGGGATGGCAGAGAGGGGATGGCAGAGAGGGGATGGCAGAGAGGGGATGGCAGAGAGGGGATGGCAGAGAGGGGATGGCAGAGAGGGGATGGCAGAGAGGGGATGGCAGAGAGGGGATGGCAGAGAGGGGATGGCAGAGAGGGGATGGCAGAGAGGGGATGGCAGAGAGGGGATTGGAGAGGGGATGGCAGAGAGGGGATGGCAGAGAGGGGATGGCAGAGAGGGGATAGCAGAGAGGGGATGGCAGAGAGGGGATGGCAGAGAGGGGATAACAGAGAGGGATGGCAGAGAGGGGATGGCAGAGAGGGGATGGCAGAGAGGGGATGGCAGAGAGGGGATGGCAGAGAGGGGATGGCAGAGAGGGGATGGCAGAGAGGGGATGGCAGAGAGGGGATAGCAGAGAGGGGATGGCAGAGAGGGGATAGCAGAGAGGGGATGGCAGAGAGGGGATGGCAGAGAGGGGATAGCAGAGAGGGGATGGCAGAGAGGGGATGGCAGAGAGGGGATAGCAGAGAGGGGATAGCATGTGTTTGGTGCTCACAGAACCGTTGTGTTTTAACAGTATTTGAACTGTTAAAACTGTGTTATAGCTGTTTCAATAGTGTTTTAACTGTGTGCAGATGTTAATGGTCACATGGTTAGCAGATGTTAATGGTCACATGGTTAGCAGATGTTAACGGTCGCATGGTTAGCAGATGTTAACGGTCGCATGGTTAGCAGATGTTAATTGTTACATGGTTAGCAGATGTTAATGGTCACATGGTTAGCAGATGTTAACGGTCACATGGTTAGCAGATGTTAATTGTCACATGGTTAGCAGATGTTATTGGTCACATGGTTAGCAGATGTTAATGGTCACATGGTTAGCAGATGTTAATGGTCACATGGTTAGCAGATGTTATTGGTCACATGGTTAGCAGATGTTAATGGTCACATGGTTAGCAGATGTTAATGGTCACATGCACATGGTTAGCAGATGTTAATCGTCACATGGTTAGTAGATGTTAATGTAAGTGTAGCGAAATGCTGGTGCTTCTAGTTACGACAGTGCAGTAATATCTAACAAGTAATCTAACAATTGCACAGTGGTTATTAAGACTAGTCTCACATTCTGTATACACCCGCACATACCCACATTCTGTATACACCCGTACATACCTACATACTATATACACCCGTACATACCCACATTCTATATACACCCGCACATACCCACATTCTGTATACACCCGTACATACCCACATTCTGTATACACCCGATACCTTACTATATACACCCGTACATACCCACATTCTGTATACACCCGTACATACCCACATTCTGTATACACCCGTACATATTCTGTATACACCCGTCATACCCATTCTGTATACACCCGTACATAGCACATTCTGTATACACCCGTCATACCCATTCTGTATACACCCGTACATACCCACATTCTGTATACACCCGTACATACCCACATTCTGTATACACCCGTACATACCCACATTCTATATACACCCGTACATACCCACATTCTGTACACATGGTTACCACATTCTGTAATTGTCACGTACATACCCATGTTATGGTACATACCCACATTCTATATGGTACATACCAGATTCTGTTAACCCGTACATACCCACATACTATATAGACCCGTACATACCCACATTCTGTACACACCCGTACATACCCAATTCTGGTGCATACCCACATACTATATACACCCGTACATACCCACATTCTATAGTACAGTAATATTCTATATACAATACATAATCTAACACCCGTACATACCCACATGCACAGTGGTTATTACCCACATTCTGTATACACCCGTACATACCCACATTCTGTATACACCCGTACATACCCACATTCTGTATACACCCGTACATACCCACATACTATATACACCCGTACATACCCACATTCTATATACACCCGTACATACCCACATTCTATATACACCCGTACATACCCACATACTATATACACCCGTACATACCCACATTCTATATACACCCGTACATACCCACATTCTATATACACCCGTACATACCCACATTCTGTATACACCCGTACATACCCACATACTATATACACCCGTACATACCCACATTCTGTATACACCCGTACATACCCACATTCTATATACACCCGTACATACCCACATTCTGTATACACCCGTACATACCCACATACTATATACACCCGTACATACCCACATTCTATATACACCCGTACATACCCACATTCTGTATACACCCGTACATACCCACATTCTGTATACACCCGTACATACCCACATACTATATACACCCGTACATACCCACATTCTGTATACACCCGTACATACCCACATTCTGTATACACCCGTACATACCCACATTCTATATACACCCGTACATACCCACATACTATATACACCCGTACATACCCACATTCTGTATACACCCGTACATACCCACATTCTGTACACACCCGTACATACCCACATTCTATATACACCCGTACATACCCACATACCGTACCTTTTATGTCCTCTGTCTGTCTTGTTTTTATTTCTACCTTGATTCCTGACTCATTTTGGTTTCAGGTTCTTCTTTGTTCCAGTTCCTTGTTTTTGGGGATTTAATATTTCCCACTTTTATCTATTTATAAATACTGCACATTAAAAATAGAAAACAAATTATTTTACAACATTCCCTAACATGATTATTATAGTGTATTTATAATTGATTAATTAATCGTTGTGTTTTATTATTTCCATGTATTTGTTTTATTACAATCCTACCGTTAATAGTACTTCCAAATTATTTAGATGGAGTGATCTTGGTTTCTTGGGAACAGTTTGTTTATGAATCTTTAGCTTGTCAATGATGAAGTTTGTCGACTGCGAGAGCTACATGTCTCCCTTATATTCTATTGTCTTCGAAGATTGGATTCTCCCTCTCTGTGGCCGATGTTGTGTGTGTGAGATCACAAGCTATGCTTTTGAGGAACAAGTTTTGATTTATTTTATTAAACGTACGAGTTTGTCAACTTATTCATTGTCTTTTGTTTGGAGCTCTCCTGTCAACATTGAGAAACGACAGGCATATTATTCCTTAGAGAACAGTGGAGGCTCCTCAGAGGAGAATAAGGAGGACCATCCTCCTCAGTGAATTCCAGAAAAATAAAATTGTGAAATATTTAAAAAGTGATCATTTTTTTTATAAAACTATACTAAATATATATTCAGATGGTCTGATAGTTCTTCAGGTGCCTTGTGGCAAACTCCACGTGGGCTGTCGTGTGCCTTTTACTGAGGAGTTGCTTCCGTTTGGCCGCTCTTCCATAAATGCCTATTTGGTGGAGTGCTGTAGAGATGGTTGTCCTTCTGGAAGGTTCTCCCATCTCCACAGAGGAACTCTGGTGCTCTGTCAGAGTGACTGTCAGGTTCTTGGTCACCTCCCTGACCAAGGCCCTTCTCCACCGATTACTCAGTTTGGCCGGACGGCCAGCTCTAGGAATTGTTTTGGTGCTTCCAAACTTCTTCCAATTATTTAAGAATGATAGAGGTTACTGTGTTTTGGGGGACCTTCAATGCTGCAGATATTTTGTAGTGCCCTTCCCCAGATCTGTGCCTCGACACAATCCTGTCTCGGAGCTCTATGACCAATTTTCTTAAACCTCTTGGTTTTTGCTCTGACATGTGTTTTAAACTGTGGGACCTTATATGACCAGGGCTGTGCCTTTCCAAATCATGTCCAATCAAATGAATTGACCACAGGTCGACTCCAGTCAAGTTGTAGCAACATCTCAAGTAAGATCAATGGAAACAGGATGCACCTGAGCTCAAGGTCGAGTCTCATAGCAAAAGGTCTATATAGTAAATAATAAATAAGGTATTTTTAGTTTTCTTTTATACATTTTTTGCCAACATTTATAAAAACCTGTTTTTTGCTTTGTCAAAATGTGGTATTGTGTGTAGATTGATGAGGAAAACATGATTTTAATCCATTTTTGAATATGGCTGTAGAGTAACAAAATGTGTAAAAAGTGAAAGGGTGTGAATGTACTGTCCTCCTCTCATTCCGCAGCCAATGGTTCTGTTGCTTGGTGTGTTAACACTTTGGTTCTGTTGCTTGGTGTGTTAACACTTTGCTACTGGTGTGTGACGTTACCACTTTATCCTCCAGAATACTCAGATAGTAGCGTTTTACTATTCTAACTGGTAATAAACTATCTAATAAAGATGTGTGGGCTGAAGATTCAAATTATATACTGTGGTTTTTACAACTTTCCCAAAATATTTTCTAACAAGTTCCCCAGTAGTAAAACACAACAATAGCTTCAGCTGCTTTCCAAACTGTTAAGCAAGAAACGACATGCGTGATATTTTCCCTGTAGCGTGTGTGTGTGTGTGTGTGTGTGTGTGTGTGTGTGTGTGTGTGTGTGTGTGTGTGTGTGTGTGTGTGTGTGTGTGTGTGTGTGTGTGTGTGTGTGTGTGTGTGTGTGTGTGTGTGTGTGTGTGTGTGTGTGTCTGTCTGTGTGTGTGTGTGTGTGTGTGTGTGTGTGTGTGTGTGTGTGTGTGTGTGTGTGTGTGTGTGTGTGTCTGTCTGTGTGTGTGTGTGTGTGTGTGTGTGTGTGTGTGTGTGTGTGTGTGTGTGTGTGTGTGTGTGTGTGTGTGTGTGTGTGTGTGTGTGTGTATATATATATACAGCATATAGTGGATAAATGATTCTCATCTTCAGAAGCTCATCACCTCAGGACTCTGTCAGGAAGAGACCTCCACTGACTGTAAGGCTCGGCCTGCATCCCAAACGGTACCCTGTCTAAATGGGTCCTGGTCTAAAGTAGTGCACTATATAGGGAATAGGGTGACATAGGGTCCTGGTCTAAAGTAGTGCACTATATAAGGAATAGGGTGACATAGGGTCCTGGTCTAAAGTAGTGCACTATATAAGGAATAGGGTGACATAGGGCTCTGGTCTAAAGTAGTGCACTATATAGGGAATAGGGGTGACATAGGGTCCTGGTCTAAAGTAGTGCACTATATAGGGAATAGGGTGACATAGGGCTCTGGTCTAAAGTAGTGCACTATATAGGGAATAGGGTGCCATAGGGCTCTGGTCTAAAGTAGTGCACTATATAGGGAATAGGGTGACATAGGGCTCTGGTCTAAAGTAGTGCACTATATAGGGAATAGGGTGACATAGGGCTCTGGTCTAAAGTAGTGCACTATATAAGGAATAGGGTGACATAGGGCTCTGGTCTAAAGTAGTGCACTATATAGGGAATAGGGTGACATAGGGCCCTGGTCTAAAGTAGTGCACTATCTAGGGAATAGGGTGCCATGTAGTGCCCTATCTAGGGAATAGGTTACCATGTAGTGCCCTATCTAGGGAATAGGGTACCATGTAGTGCACTATATAGGGAATAGGGTACCATGTAGTGCCCTATCTAGGGAATAGGTGGCCAGTATGGTATCATCTCATTGTTCTTCATTTATTGACTTTCCCACATATAATTGATAAACAGCTGTGATTGGCTGACAACGATGCTGACCTGTGATTCCAAACAAACAATAACGGTTGAAAGCAGACAATAAACATCTGTGTGAAATAGAGCGCGTTGAGTTAGTTTATATGATGTCTCATACTTCCCCCTGAGGGGGATCAGCAGTCTTTTAGAGAATCCCTCAGAGAGAATACTATGCCACAATTACTGAGGTTCCGTCCCAATTCATAGCTTTTTCCCTATGTAGTGCACTACTTTGGACCAGGGCCCATAGTGAAAATGGTGCCTTTTGGGATGTACTGATATTATGACATAATAACCGAGTAAGGGAATGGAGCTGGATAATGAGTTGCTGGAATGTGATGTGTGAATACAGAGCTTTACTGAAGCTGTGAAAAGCTTGACATTGTAATGCTGCAGCATTAAATGGAAAACAACTTAAACTTCAGGATTATTTTGCCGGCGTCAGATGAAGTTGAGGAAACCATTTGTATATCTCTGCGTGCAGTTTTTGAAGGAAGTTGTTTGCGTTAGCACAATGGCTAACTAGCGTTAGCACAATGGCTAACTAGCGTTAGCACAATGACTGAAAGTCTATGGTAAAACACGCTATATTCAGACTTTACAGGATTCAGCGACCCTTTAATCT
>NC_068439.1:87417195-87474695 GCF_023373465.1 Oncorhynchus keta | reverse complement strand
CCTCTGTCTCCCCCTGCACCTCCCCTCGCCCTCTGTCTCCCCCTGCACCTCCCCTCACCCTCTGTCTCCCCCTGCACCTCCCCTCGCCCTCTGTCTCCCCCTGCACCTCCCCTCACCCTCTGTCTCCCCCTGCACCTCCCCTCACCCTCTGTCTCCCCCTGCACCTCCCCTCACCCTCTGTCTCCCCCTGCACCTCCCCTCACCCTCTGTCTCCCCCTGCACCTCCCCTCGCCCTCTGTCTCCCCCTGCACCTCCCCTCGCCCTCTGTCTCCCCCTGCACCTCCCCTCGCCCTCTGTCTCCCCCTGCACCTCCCCTCGCCCTCTGTCTCCCCTGCACCTCCCCTCACCCTCTGTCTCCCCCTGCACCTCCCCTCACCCTCTGTCTCCCCTGCACCTCCCCTCGCCCTCTGTCTCCCCCTGCACCTCCCCTCGCCCTCTGTCTCCCCCTGCCTCCCCTCACCCTCTGTCTCCCCTGCACCTCCCCTCACCCTCTGTCTCCCCCTGCACCTCCCCTCACCCTCTGTCTCCCCCTGCACCTCCCCTCACCCTCTGTCTCCCCTGCACCTCCCTCGCCCTCTGTCTCCCCCTGCACCTCCCCTCGCCCTCTGTCTCCCCCTGCACCTCCCCTCGCCCTCTGTCTCCCCCTGCACCTCCCCTCGCCCTCTGTCTCCCCCTGCACCTCCCCTCGCCCTCTGTCTCCCCCTGCACCTCCCCTCACCCTCTGTCTCCCCGTGCACCTCCCCTCACCCTCTGTCTCCCCCTCCCCGTCTCCCCCTGAGACCCCCTCACCCTCTGTCTCCCCCTGCACCTCCCCTCGCCCTCTGTCTCCCCCTGCACAGGAGACCCTCTGTCTCCCCCTGCACCTCCCCTCACAACCTAGCTAGGTATTAAATACCTGACCTCTAACATATTAACCTAGCTAGGTATCTGTGTGGTGGTGTGTGTAGGTGTGTAGGTGTGTGGTGGTGTGTGGTGTGTGGTGGTGTGTAGGTGTGTGGTGGTGTGTGGTGGTGTGTGTAGGGGTGTGGTGGTGTGTGTAGGGGTGTGTAGGTGTGTGGTGGTGTGTGTAGAAGTGTGTAGGTGTGTGGTGGTGTGTGTAGGTGTGTGGTGGTGTGTGTAGGTGTGTGGTGGTGTGTGTAGGGGTGTGTAGGTGTGTGGTGGTGTGTATTGGTGTGTGTTGGTATGAATGTGGGTGTGTTTGTAGGACATTATCCCTGACAGGAGACATTATCCCTGACAGGAGACCTTATCCCTGACAGGAGACATTATCCCTGACAGCAGACCTTATCCCTGACAGGAGACATTATCCCTGACAGGAGACCTTATCCCTGACAGGAGACATTATCCCTGACAGGAGACATTATGCCTGACAGGAGACATTATCCCTGACAGGAGACATTATCCCTGACAGGAGACATTATCCCTGACAGGAGACATTATCCCTGACAGCAGACCTTATCCCTGACAGGAGACATTATCCCTGACAGGAGACATTATCCCTGACAGGAGACATTATCCCTGACAGGAGACCTTATCCCTGACAGGAGACCTTATCCATTACAGGAGGCATTATCCCTGACAGGAGACATTATCCCTGACAGGAGACCTTATCCCAGACAGGAGACATTATCCCTGACAGGAGACATTATCCCTGACAGGAGACCTTATCCCTGACAGGAGACATTATCCCTGACAGGAGACATTATCCCAGACAGGAGACCTTATCCCTGACAGGAGACATTATCCCTGACAGGAGACATTATCCCTGACAGGAGACATTATCCCTGACAGGAGACATTATCTTCCACTGGTCTCATTTATTACGACCTGATAAAATACAGGTTCACTAATAGAAGTCAGAAGTGATTGTGATTGGTTTACATGTATAGTATTAGAACTAATAGAAGACAGAAGTGATTGTGATTGGTTTACATGTATAGTATTAGAACTAATAGAAGTCATTGGTTTACATGTATAGTATTAGAACTAATAGAAGACATTGGTTTACATCTTTCTGGTAAGAAGAGTGGCGGGGCGTATGCCTCATGACTTTTCAGACATGGTGTGATGAAGGAAACATACAGGAACTCAAATCCTTCTGTTCACCTGATTTAGAACTTTATTTAACTCTTTGCAAACTGGAAACCATTTATCCGGAGGCTGCATTCATTGTAGCTGGGGATTTTAACAAAGCTAATCTGAAAACAAGACTCCCTAAATTTTATCAGCATATCGATTGCGCAACCAGGGGTGGTAAAACCTTGGATCATTGTTACTCTAACTTCCGCGACGCATATAAGGCCCTGCCCCGCCCCCCTTTCGGGAAAGCTGACCACGACTCCATTTTGTTGATCCCTGCCTACAGACAGAAACTTAAACAAGAGGCTCCCACGCTGAGGTCTGTCCAACGCTGGTCAGACCAAGCTGACTCCACACTCCAAGACTGCTTCCATCACGTGGACTGGGACATGTTTCGTATTGCGTCAGATAAAAATATTGACGAATACGCTGATTCGGTGTGCGAGTTCATTAGAACGTGCGTCGAAGATGTCGTTCCCATAGCAACGATAAAAACATTCCCAAACCAGAAACCGTGGATTGATGGCAGCATTCGCGTGAAACTGAAAGCGCGAACCACTGCTTTTAATCAGGGCAAGGTGTCTGGAAACATGTCCGAATATAAACAATGCAGCTATTCCCTCCGCAAGGCTATTAAACAAGCTAAGCGTCAGTACAGAGACAAAGTGGAATCTCAATTCAATGGCTCAGACACAAGAGGCATGTGGCAGGGTCTACAGTCAATCACGGACTACAAGAAGAAACCCAGCCCAGTCACGGACCAGGATGTCTTGCTCCCAGGCAGACTAAATAACTTTTTGCCCGCTTTGAGGACAATACAGTGCCACTGACATGGCCTGCAAAGAAAACATGCGGTCTCTCCTTCACTGCAGCCGAGGTGAGTAAGACATTTAAACGTGTTAACCCTCGCAAGGCTGCAGGCCCAGACGGCATCCCCAGCCGTGCCCTCAGAGCATGCGCAGACCAGCTGGCCGGGGTGTTTACGGACATATTCAATCAATCCCTATACCAGTCTGCTGTTCCCACATGCTTCAAGAGGGCCACCATTGTTCGGTTCCCAAGAATGCTAAGGTAACTGAGCTAAACGACTACCGCCCCGTAGCACTCACTTCCGTCATCATGAAGTGCTTTGAGAGACTAGTCAAGGACCATATCACCTCCACCCTACCTGACACCCTAGACCCACTCCAATTTGCTTACCGCCCAAATAGGTCCACAGACGATGCAATCTCAACCACACTGCACACTGCCCTAACCCACCTGGACAAGAGGAATACCTATGTGAGAATGCTGTTCATCGACTACAGCTCGGCATTCAACACCTTAGTACCCTCCAAGCTCGTCATCAAGCTCGAGACCCTGGGTCTCGACCCCGCCCTGTGCAACTGGGTACTGGACTTCCTGACGGGCCGCCCCCAGGTGGTGAGGGTAGGCAACAACATCTCCTCCCCGCTGATCCTCAACACGGGGCCCCACAAGGGTGCGTTCTGAGCCCTCTCCTGTACTCCCTGTTCACCCACGACTGCGTGGCCACGCACGCCTCCAACTCAATCATCAAGTTTGCGGACGACACAACAGTGGTAGGCTTGATTACCAACAACGACGAGACTGCCTACAGGGAGGAGGTGAGGGCCCTCGGAGTGTGGTGTCAGGAAAATAACCTCACACTCAACGTCAACAAAACTAAGGAGATGATTGTGGACTTCAGGAAACAGCAGAGGGAACACCCCCTATCCACATCGATGGAACAGTAGTGGAGAGGGTAGCAAGTTTTAAGTTCCTCGGCATACACATCACAGACAAACTGAATTGGTCCACTCACACAGACAGCATCGTGAAGAAGGCGCAGCAGCGCCTCTTCAACCTCAGGAGGCTGAAGAAATTCGGCTTGTCACCAAAAGCACTCACAAACTTCTACAGATGCACAATAGAGAGCATCCTGGCGGGCTGTATCACCGCCTGGTACGGCAACTGCTCCGCCCTCAACCGTAAGGCTCTCCAGAGGGTAGTGAGGTCTGCACAACGCATCACCGGGGCAAACTACCTGCCCTCCAGGACACCTACACCACCCGATGTTACAGGAAGGCCATAAAGATCATCAAGGACATCAACCACCCGAACCACTGCCTGTTCACCCCGCTATCATCCAGAAGGCGAGGTCAGTACAGGTGCATCAAAGCTGGGACCGAGAGACTGAAAAACAGCTTCTATCTCAAGGCCATCAGACTGTTAAACAGCCACCACTAACATTGAGTGGCTGCTGCCAACACACTGACATTGACACTGACTCAACTCCAGCCATTTTAATAATGGGAATTGATGGGAAATTATGTAAATATATCACTAGCCACTTTAGACAATGCTACCTTATATAATGTTACTTACCCTACATTATTCATCTCATATGCATATGTATATACTGAACTCTACATCATCGACTGCATCCTTATGTAATACATGTATCACTAGCCACTTTAACTATGCCACTTTGTTTACTTTGTCTACACACTCATCTCATATGTATATACTGTACTCGATACCATCTACTGTATGCTGCTCTGTACCATCACTCATTCATATATCCTTATGTACATATTCCTTATCCCCTTACACTGTGTATAAGACAGTAATTTTGGAATTGTTAGTTAGATTACTTGTTGATTATCACTGCATTGTCGGAACTAGAAGCACAAGCATTTCGCTACACTCGCATTAACATCTGCTAACCATGTGTATGTGACAAATAAAATTGTATTTGATTTGATTTACATGTATAGTATTAGAACTAATAGAAGACATCCCTCCAAGCCTCCCATCCTCTTCACAGCAGAAGGATCAAACACCCTCTAGCCATCAGCAACACCACAGGATGTGTGAGGACACTGTTGCGATGACGAAGCTCTCCTGTCACAGGAATTTAGACTTTTCAGCCAATCTTCATTATTTCACATTTAGAGGTTTCATATCTCAGTTTTAGTAAGGATTTAACAGGATGTGTTGTCATCTCTCTAGTGACTGAAACAGGATGTCTTGTCATCTCTCTAGTGACTGAAACAGGATGTCTTGTCATCTCTCTAGTGACTGAAACAGGATGTCTTGTCATCTCTCTAGTGACTGAAACAGGATGTCTTGTCATCTCTCTAGTGACTGAAACAGGATGTCTTGTCATCTCTCTAGTGACTGAAACAGGATGTCTTGTCATCTCTCTAGTGACTGAAACAGGATGTCTTGTCATCTCTCTAGTGACTGAAACAGGATGTCTTGTCATCTCTCTAGTGACTGAAACAGGATGTCTTGTCATCTCTCTAGTGACTGAAACAGGATGTCTTGTCATCTCTCTAGTGACTGAAACAGGATGTCTTGTCATCTCCCTAGTGACTGAAACAGGATGTCTTGTCATCTCTCTAGTGACTGAAACAGGATGTCTTGTCATCTCTCTAGTGACTGAAACAGGATGTCTTGTCATCTCTCTAGTGACTGAAACAGGATGTCTTGTCAGCTCTCTAGTGACTGAAACAGGATGTCTTGTCATCTCTCTAGTGACTGAAACAGGATGTCTTGTCATCTCTCTAGTGACTGAAACAGGATGTCTTGTCATCTCTCTAGTGACTGAAACAGGATGTCTTGTCATCTCTCTAGTGATTGAAACAGGATGTCTTGTCATCTCTCTAGTGACTGAAACAGGATGTCTTGTCAGCTCTCTAGTGACTGAAACAGGATGTCTTGTCATCTCTCTAGTGACTGAAACAGGATGTCTTGTCATCTCTCTAGTGACTGAAACAGGATGTCTTGTCATCTCTCTAGTGACTGAAACAGGATGTGTTGTCATCTCTCTAGTGACTGAAACAGGATGTCTTGTCATCTCTCTAGTGACTGAAACAGGATGTCTTGTCAGCTCTCTAGCGACTGAAATTAATAGATAATGCTACTTTACTAGAGGAACTCATTCCTCCCCTCCCCTCATCTCCTTCTATTCTTCTCCTCTCCTCTCCCCTCCTCTTCCTCTCCCCTTCTCCTCCCCTCCTCTCCTCCTCCTCTCCCCTCCTCTGCTTCTCCCCTCCTCTTCCTCTCCTCCTCCCCTCCTCTTCTCCCCTCCTCCCCTCCTCTTCCTCTCCCTTTCTCCTCTACCCTCCTCATCCTCTCCCCTCATCCTCCTCTCCCCTCCTCCTCCTCTTCTCCCCTCCTCCCCGCCTCTTCCTTTTCCTCTCTCCCCTCCTCCTCTCCCCTCATCCTCCTCTCCACTCCTCCTCTCCCCCCTCCCCCTCCTCCTCTCCCCTCATCCTCTTCTCCCCTCCTCCCCTCCTCTTCCTTTTCCTCTCCCCTCCTCCCCTCCTCTTCCTCTCCCTTTCTCCTCTACCCTCCTCCTCCTCATCTCCCCTCCTCCTCCTCTTCTCCCCTCCTCCCCGCCTCTTCCTTTTCCTCTCCCCTCCTCCTGTCCTCTTCCTCTCCCCTTCTCCTCTCCCCTTCTCCTCTCCCCCTCCCCCTCCTCCTCTCCCCTCATCCTCCTCTCCCCTCCTCCTCTCCCCCCTCCCCCTCCCCCTCTCCCCTCATCCTCTTCTCCCCTCCTCCCCTCCTCTTCCGTTTCCTCTCCCCTCCTCCTGTCCTCTTCCTCTCCCTTTCTCCTCTACCCTCCTCCTCCTCTCCCTCATCCTCCTCTCCCCTCCTCCTCCTCTTCTCCCCTCCTCCCCTCCTCTTCCTTTTCCTCTCCCCTCCTCCTGTCCTCTTCCTCTCCCTTTCTCCTCTACCCTCCTCCTCCTCTCCCCTCATCCTCCTCTCCCCTCCTCCTCCTCTTCTCCCCTCCTCCCCTCCTCTTCCTTTTCCTCTCCCCTCCCCTTCTCCTCTCCCCTCATCCTCCTCTCCCCTCCTCCTCTCCTCCCCCCTCCCCCTCGTCCCCTCCTCTTCATCTCCCCTTCCTCTCCCCTTCCTCCTCATCTCCTCATCTCCCATCCTCCACTCCACCCTCCTCTCCTCCTCTTCCTGCCCTTCCTTCTCCTCTCCTCCTCTCCCGTCCTCTTCCTCCCCTCCTCTTCCTGCCCTGTCTTCTCCTCTCCTCCTCTCCCGTGCTCTTCCTCCCCTCCTCTCCTCCTCTACCTGCCCTTCCTTTTCCTCTCCTCCCTCTCCCATCCTCTTCCTCCCCTCCTCTTCCTCCCCTTCCTTCTCCTCTCCTCCTCCCCCCTCCTCCCCTCCTCTTCCTCCGTTTCCACCTCCCCTCCCATCTCCTCCCCTCCTCTTCCTCTACCCTTCCTTCTCCTCTCTCCTCCTCCCCCTGCTCTTCCTCCCCTCCTCTCCTCCTCTTCCTCCCTTCCTTCTCCTCTCCTCCTCCCCTCCCATCTCCTCCCCTCCCCTTCCTCTACCCTTCCTTCTCCTCTCCTCCTCCCCCCCCCCCTCCCCTCCTCTTCCTCCGTTTCCACCTCCCCTCCCATCTCCTCCCCTCCTCTTCCTCTACCCTTCCTTCTCCTCTCCTCCTCTCCCGTCCTCTTCCTCCCCTCCTCTTCCTCCCCTTCCTTCTCCTCTCCTCCTCCCCCCCCCCCCTCCCCCCTCCTCTTCCTCCGTTTCCACCTCCCCTCCCACCTCCTCCCCTCCTCTTCCTGCCCTTCCTTCTCCTCTCCTCCTCCCCTCCCATCTCCTCCCCTCCCCTTCCTCTACCCTTCCTTCTCCTCTCCTCCTCCCCTCCCATCTCCTCCCCTCCCCTTCCTCTACCCTTCCTTCTCCTCTCCTCCCTCCCCTCCCCTCCCATCTCCCCTCCCCCTCCTCCCCTCCTCTTCCTGCCCTTCCTTCTCCTCTCCTCCTCCCCTCCCATCTCCTCTCCTCCTCCCTCCTCTCCTCCTCTCCCCTCCTCTTCCTCCCCTCCTCTTCCTGCCCTTCCTTCTTCTCTCCTCCTCTCCCGTCCTCTTCCTCCCCTCCTCTTCCTCCCCTTCCTTCTCCTCTCCTCCTCTCATCCAGAAGGCTTCACTAATCAAAGCTCACTCAGTCTCCCTTTCAGCCCCACCCAGTATCGAGAAGGTGGAACTCTTCTTTTTTCCGTCTTCCCATCAGCAACTATCGTCTGCTGTCACTGTAGATGTTGTTGTCGATGTTGTTGTGTTGTGTCTCTGTCTGTATTCAGGCCTGGGGAAATAGGACGCCTCGTATCAACGCCTCGTTTCAACGTCTCGTATCAACGCCTCCCTCCAATAACACACTTCATATTAACGCCTCATTGTGCTACTGATTCAACTAGAGCAGTTAGAAGAGGATGAATCCATAATTAATATTTTATGACAGAGATATTCAAAATACTCCCCTTTTCCTCTCTTCGTGTGTGTGAGAGAGATGCTCCAATTTAATGACGGGCTCCTCGCTCCTCTGCTCTTCTGACTGCTGTTGTTTTGTCGTATTGGAGGGGAAAACTAAACTGGGACAGAACGACAGAATGAAAGAAAATACAGCTCTGTCTCATCTCGGGAGAGTTTGTGGTTTTTCGCTGACAAATGTTTTTTTTACACACGCTTCTCTCAAACTGTGTTTCCTTCATTTTCTATTTTATTTATAGCCACGGTTCAATTCCAGCATAGCAGAATTAAATTATATTTATAAAGTATTGAATTACTAGGTCTATACTCTAACTTATAATATAAAGTAATGAATTACTAGGTCTATACTCTAACTTATAATATACAGTATTGAATTACTAGGTCTATACTCTAACTTATAATATACAGTATTGAATTACTAGGTCTATACTCTAACTTATAATATACAGTATTGAATTACTAGGTCTATACTCTAACTTATAATATACAGTATTGAATTACTAGGTCTATACTCTAACTTATAATATACAGTATTGAATTACTAGCTCTATACTCTTAACTATTATAGTTACATTCAATTATTATTATTATATTACTATACCAGAACATATACTGTATTATAAATGGAGAAAAGTTACTTGAAATGCCTCTGTTCCATTGGGAAACAACGGATATAAACTGAGTGGACAAAACATTAGGAACACCTGCTCTTCCTAGGACACAGACTGACCAGGTGAATCCAGGTGATCTGTGATCTCTTATTGATGTCACCTGTTAAATCCACTTCCATCAGTGTAGATGAAGGGGAGGAGACATGTAGATGAAGGGGAGGAGACATGTAGATGAAGGGGAGGGGACATGTAGATGAAGGGGAGGGGACATGTAGATGAAGGGGAGGAGCCCAGTTAAAGAATGATTGTACTGTAAACATTACACATACAGAAGTTTCAAAACAATAAAGACATTACAAATGTCATATTATATATATATACAGTGTTTTAACAATGTACAAATGGTTAAAGGACACAAGATAAAATAAATAAGCATAAATATGGGTTGTATTTACAATGGTGTTTGTTCTTCACTGGTTGCCCTTTTCTCGTGGCAACAGGTCACACATCTTGCTGCTGTGATGTCACACTGTGGGATTTCACCCAGTAGATATGGGAGTTTATCAAAATTGGATTTGTTTTTGAATTCTTTGTGGATCTGTGTGATCTGGGGGAAATATGTGTCTCTAATATGGTCATACATTGGGCAGGAGGTTAGGAAGTGCAGCTCAGTTTCCATCTCATTTTGTGGGCTCTCTCTCTCTCTCTCTCTCTATCTCTCTCTCTTACTCTCTCTCTCTCTCTTATATCTCTGTCTCTGTCTCTGTCTGTCTCTGTCTCTGTCTCTCTGTCTCTCTCTCTCTGTCTCTCTCCGTCCTCATCAGAGAGTCTTTGATGTAGTGGTCTGCAAACACACAGCTCTCTACAGTCCTCCCCAACAGGAGGGTAGCCTGTCCTCATCAGAGAGGTCTTTGATGTAGTGGTCTGCCAACCCACAGCTCTCTTTGTCCTCCCCCAACAGGACGGGTAGCCTGTCCTCATCAGAGGTCTTCAATGTAGTGCGCTGTAACCCACAGCTCTCTTCGTCCTCCCCCAACAGGACGGGTAGCCTGTCCTCATCAGAGAGGTCTTTGAAACCTTGTATCAGGGTTTTAAATTTGGGGAAATGACACTCTCTAATTGTTTTATATTTTTGACATTTTGTCAGGAAATGCAGCTCTGTCTCGGGTTCTGCTGTGGGGCACTGGTTACACAGCCTTTCCTCTACAGGGAGCCAGGTTTTCCTGTGTCTACCCTTCTCAACGGCAAGGCTGTTCTCACTGAGCCTGTACGGTGTCAAGGTTTTCTAAGGTTTTGATCAGTAACCATGGTCAAATAGTTTGCCACGGTGTTCTGTCGATTTAGGGCCAGGTAGCACTGCATTTTGCTTTGTGCTTGTTCTTGTGTTTCCCAAAAGCAATGTAGTTTTGTTTTTGTAATTTGTTTTATTCTGATTGATTGGATGTTCTGGTCCTGAGGCTTCATGTGTTAGTAGAACAGGTTAGTGAACTCAGGACCAGCTGGATGAGGGGACTGAGGCTTCAGTGAAGGTTAGTAGAACAGGTTAGTGAACTCAGGACCAGCTGGATGAGGGGACTGAGGCTTCAGTGTGTTAGTAGAACAGGTTAGTGAACTCAGAACCAGCTGGATGAGGGGACTGAGGCTTCAGTGTGTTAGTAGAACAGGTTAGTGAACTCAGAACCAGCTGGATGAGGGGACTGAGGCTTCAGTGTGTTAGTAGAACAGGTTAGTGAACTCAGGACCAGCTGGATGAGGGGACTGAGGCTTCAGTGTGTTAGTAGAACAGGTTAGTGAACTCAGCCCCAGGACCAGCTGGATGAGGGGACTGAGGCTTCAGTGTGTTAGTAGAACAGGTTAGTGAACTCAGCCCCAGGACCAGCTGGATGAGGGGACTGAGGCTTCAGTGTGTTAGTAGAACAGGTTAGTGAACTCAGAACCAGCTGGATGAGGGGACTGAGGCTTCAGTGTGTTAGTAGAACAGGTTAGTGAACTCAGGACCAGCTGGATGAGGGGACTGAGGCTTCAGTGTGTTAGTAGAACAGGTTAGTGAACTCAGGACCAGCTGGATGAGGGGACTGAGGCTTCAGTGTGTTAGTAGAACAGGTTAGTGAACTCAGCCCCAGGACCAGCTGGATGAGGGGACTGAGGCTTCAGTGTGTTAGTAGAACAGGTTAGTGAACTCAGCCCCAGGACCAGCTGGATGAGGGGACTGAGGCTTCAGTGTGTTAGTAGAACAGGTTAGTGAACTCAGGACCAGCTGGATGAGGGGACTGAGGCTTCAGTGTGTTAGTAGAACAGGTTAGTGAACTCAGGACCAGCTGGATGAGGGAACTGAGGCTTCAGTGTGTTAGTAGAACAGGTTAGTGAACTCAGGACCAGCTGGATGAGGGGACTGAGGCTTCAGTGTGTTAGTAGAACAGGTTAGTGAACTCAGGACCAGCTGGATGAGGGGACTGAGGCTTCAGTGTGTTAGTAGAACAGGTTAGTGAACTCAGGACCAGCTGGATGAGGGGACTGAGGCTTCAGTGTGTTAGTAGAACAGGTTAGTGAACTCAGCCCCAGGACCAGCTGGATGAGGGGACTGAGGCTTCAGTGTGTTAGTAGAACAGGTTAGTGAACTCAGGACCAGCTGGATGAGGGGACTGAGGCTTCAGTGTGTTAGTAGAACAGGTTAGTGAACTCAGAACCAGCTGGATGAGGGGACTGAGGCTTCAGTGTGTTAGTAGAACAGGTTAGTGAACTCAGGACCAGCTGGATGAGGGGACTGAGGCTTCAGTGTGTTAGTAGAACAGGTTAGTGAACTCAGCCCCAGGACCAGCTGGATGAGGGGACTGAGGCTTCAGTGTGTTAGTAGAACAGGTTTGTGAACTCAGGACCAGCTGGATGAGGGGACTGAGGCTTCAGTGTGTTAGTAGAACAGGTTAGTGAACTCAGAACCAGCTGGATGAGGGGACTGAGGCTTCAGTGTGTTAGTAGAACAGGTTAGTGAACTCAGAACCAGCTGGATGAGGGGACTGAGGCTTCAGTGTGTTAGTAGAACAGGTTAGTGAACTCAGAACCAGCTGGATGAGGGGACTGAGGCTTCAGTGTGTTAGTAGAACAGGTTAGTGAACTCAGCCCCAGGACCAGCTGGATGAGGGGACTGAGGCTTCAGTGTGTTAGTAGAACAGGTTAGTGAACTCAGCCCCAGGACCAGCTGGATGAGGGGACTGAGGCTTCAGTGTGTTAGTAGAACAGGTTAGTGAACTCAGGACCAGCTGGATGAGGGGACTGAGGCTTCAGTGTGTTAGTAGAACAGGTTAGTGAACTCAGGACCAGCTGGATGAGGGGACTGAGGCTTCAGTGTGTTAGTAGAACAGGTTAGTGAACTCAGGACCAGCTGGATGAGGGGACTGAGGCTTCAGTGTGTTAGTAGAACAGGTTAGTGAACTCAGGACCAGCTGGATGAGGGGACTGAGGCTTCAGTGTGTTAGTAGAACAGGTTAGTGAACTCAGGACCAGCTGGATGAGGGGACTGAGGCTTCAGTGTGTTAGTAGAACAGGTTAGTGAACTCAGGACCAGCTGGATGAGGGGACTGAGGCTTCAGTCTGTTAGTAGAACAGGTTAGTGAACTCAGGACCAGCTGGATGAGGGGACTGAGGCTTCAGTGTGTTAGTAGAACAGGTTAGTGAACTCAGGACCAGCTGGATGATGGGACTGAGGCTTCAGTGTGTTAGTAGAACAGGTTAGTGAACTCAGGACCAGCTGGATGAGGGGACTGAGGCTTCAGTGTGTTAGTAGAACAGGTTTGTGAACTCAGCCCCAGGACCAGCTGGATGAGGGGACTGAGGCTTCAGTGTGTTAGTAGAACAGGTTAGTGAACTCAGCCCCAGGACCAGCTGGATGAGGGGACTGAGGCTTCAGTGTGTTAGTAGAACAGGTTAGTGAACTCAGCCCCAGGACCAGCTGGATGAGGGGACTGAGGCTTCAGTGTGTTAGTAGAACAGGTTAGTGAACTCAGGACCAGCTGGATGAGGGGACTGAGGCTTCAGTGTGTTAGTAGAACAGGTTAGTGAACTCAGCCCCAGGACCAGCTGGATTAGGGGACTGAGGCTTCAGTGTGTTAGGAGAACAGGTTAGTGAACTCAGGACCAGCTGGATGAGGGGACTGAGGCTTCAGTGTGTTAGTAGAACAGGTTAGTGAACTCAGCCCCAGGACCAGCTGGATGAGGGACTGAGGCTTCAGTGTGTTAGTAGAACAGGTTAGTGAACTCAGCCCCAGGACCAGCTGGATGAGGTATTGATTGATCAATGTCACTGAGGCTTCAGTGTGTTAGTAGAACAGGTTTGTGAACTCAGGACCAGCTGGATGAGGGGACTGAGGCTTCAGTGTGTTAGTAGAACAGGTTAGTGAACTCAGGACCAGCTGGATGAGGGGACTGAGGCTTCAGTGTGTTAGTAGAACAGGTTAGTGAACTCAGGACCAGCTGGATGAGGGGACTGAGGCTTCAGTGTGTAGTAGAACAGGTTAGTGAACTCAGGACCAGCTGGATGAGGGGACTGAGGCTTCAGTGTGTTAGTAGAACAGGTTAGTGAACTCAGGACCAGCTGGATGAGGGGTCTGAGGCTTCAGTGTGTTAGTAGAACAGGTTAGTGAACTCAGCCCCAGGACCAGCTGGATGAGGGGACTGAGGCTTCAGTGTGTTAGTAGAACAGGTTAGTGAACTCAGGACCAGCTGGATGAGGGGACTGAGGCTTCAGTGTGTTAGTAGAACAGGTTAGTGAACTCAGAACCAGCTGGATGAGGGGACTGATGTAGTGCGCTGCCAACCCACAGGCTTCAGTGTGTTAGTAGAACAGGTTAGTGAACTCAGAACCAGCTGGATGAGGGGACTGAGGCTTCAGTGTGTTAGTGAACAGGTTAGTGAACTCAGGACCAGCTGGATGAGGGACTGAGGCTTCAGTGTGTTAGTAGAACAGGTTAGTGAACTCAGCCCCAGGACCAGCTGGATGAGGGGACTGAGGCTTCAGTGTGTTAGTAGAACAGGTTTGAACTCAGCCCCAGGACCAGCTGGATGAGGGGACTGAGGCTTCAGTGTTTAGTAGAACAGGTTAGTGAACTCAGAACCAGCTGGATGAGGGGACTGAGGCTTCAGTGTGTTAGTAGAACAGGTTAGTGAACTCAGAACCAGCTGGATGAGGGGACTGAGGCTTCAGTGTTTAGTAGAACAGGTTAGTGAACTCAGGACCAGCTGGATGAGGGGACTGAGGCTTCAGTGTGTTAGTAGAACAGGTTAGTGAACTCAGCCCCAGGACCAGCTGGATGAGGGGACTGAGGCTTCAGTGTGTTAGTAGAACAGGTTAGTGAACTCAGCCCCAGGACCAGCTGGATGAGGGGACTGAGGCTTCAGTGTGTTAGTAGAACAGGTTAGTGAACTCAGGACCAGCTGGATGAGGGGACTGAGGCTTCAGTGTGTTAGTAGAACAGGTTAGTGAACTCAGGACCAGCTGGATGAGGGGACTGAGGCTTCAGTGTGTTAGTAGAACAGGTTAGTGAACTCAGGACCAGCTGGATGAGGGGACTGAGGCTTCAGTGTGTTAGTAGAACAGGTTAGTGAACTCAGGACCAGCTGGATGAGGGGACTGAGGCTTCAGTGTGTTAGTAGAACAGGTTAGTGAACTCAGGGACCAGCTGGATGAGGGGACTGAGGCTTCAGTGTGTTAGTAGAACAGGTTAGTGAACTCAGGACCAGCTGGATGAGGGGACTGAGGCTTCAGTGTGTTAGTAGAACAGGTTAGTGAACTCAGGACCAGCTGGATGAGGGGACTGAGGCTTCAGTGTGTTAGTAGAACAGGTTAGTGAACTCAGGACCAGCTGGATGATGGGACTGAGGCTTCAGTGTGTTAGTAGAACAGGTTAGTGAACTCAGGACCAGCTGGATGAGGGGACTGAGGCTTCAGTGTGTTAGTAGAACAGGTTAGTGAACTCAGCCCCAGGACCAGCTGGATGAGGGGACTGAGGCTTCAGTGTGTTAGTAGAACAGGTTAGTGAACTCAGCCCCAGGACCAGCTGGATGAGGGGACTGAGGCTTCAGTGTGTTAGTAGAACAGGTTAGTGAACTCAGCCCCAGGACCAGCTGGATGAGGGGACTGAGGCTTCAGTGTGTTAGTAGAACAGGTTAGTGAACTCAGGACCAGCTGGATGAGGGGACTGAGGCTTCAGTGTGTTAGTAGAACAGGTTAGTGAACTCAGCCCCAGGACCAGCTGGATTAGGGGACTGAGGCTTCAGTGTGTTAGGAGAACAGGTTAGTGAACTCAGGACCAGCTGGATGAGGGGACTGAGGCTTCAGTGTGTTAGTAGAACAGGTTAGTGAACTCAGCCCCAGGACCAGCTGGATGAGGGGACTGAGGCTTCAGTGTGTTAGTAGAACAGGTTAGTGAACTCAGCCCCAGGACCAGCTGGATGAGGGGACTGAGGCTTCAGTGTGTTAGTAGAACAGGTTTGTGAACTCAGGACCAGCTGGATGAGGGGACTGAGGCTTCAGTGTGTTAGTAGAACAGGTTTGTGAACTCAGGACCAGCTGGATGAGGGGACTGAGGCTTCAGTGTGTTAGTAGAACAGGTTAGTGAACTCAGGACCAGCTGGATGAGCGGACTGAGGCTTCAGTGTGTTAGTAGAACAGGTTTGTGAACTCAGCCCCAGGACCAGCTGGATGAGGGGACTGAGGCTTCAGTGTGTTAGTAGAACAGGTTAGTGAACTCAGGACCAGCTGGATGAGGGGACTGAGGCTTCAGTGTGTTAGTAGAACAGGTTAGTGAACTCAGCCCCAGGACCAGCTGGATGAGGGGACTGAGGCTTCAGTGTGTTAGTAGAACAGGTTAGTGAACTCAGGACCAGCTGGATGAGGGGACTGAGGCTTCAGTGTGTTAGTAGAACAGGTTAGTGAACTCAGCCCCAGGACCAGCTGGATGAGGGGACTCTTTTCTTTGCTCAGCTCTTGGCATTGCAGGGTTTGGTAATGATATGAGAGGCGGTCACTGTATTTTAGATGTTTCCAAAACTTAATTGCTCTTTGTTGAGTTTTTATTATTAGTTGTTATTGGCCTAAATCTGCTGAGCCTGCATTGTTGGTAGTTTTCCTCTGGTCATTAAGGGCTCCACCGTGGCACAGCGGTCTAAGGTACTGCATCTCAGTGCTAGAAGCATCACTACAGGCTTCGAGGGTGAATCACCACCGGCCGTGATTGGGAGTCCCACAGGGCGGCGTAGAATTGGCCCAGCATCGTCCGGGTTTGGCCGACAGGGAGAGACCACATCCCATCTAGAGACAGGGAGAGACCACATCCCATCTAGAGACAGGGAGAGATCACATCCTATCTAGAGACAGGGAGAGATCACATCCCATCTAGAGACAGAGAGACCACATCCCATCTAGAGACAGGGAGAGACCACATCCCATCTAGAGACAGGGAGAGACCACATCCCATCTAGAGACAGAGAGATACCACATCCCATCTAGAGACAGGGAGAGATCACATCCCATCTAGAGACAGAGAGAGACCACATCCCATCTAGAGACAGGGAGAGACCACGTCCCATCTAGAGACAGGGAGAGATCACATCCCATCTAGAGACAGGGAGAGACCACATCCCATCTAGAGACAGGGAGAGATCACATCCCATCTAGAGACAGGGAGAGATCACTTCCCATCTAGAGACAGGGAGAGACCACATCCCATCTAGAGACAGGGAGATACCACATCCCATCTAGAGACAGGGAGAGATCCCATCCCATCTAGAGACAGAGAGAGACCACATCCCATCTAGAGACAGGGAGAGACCACATCCCATCTAGAGACAGGGAGAGATCACATCCCATCTAGAGACAGGGAGAGACCACATCCCATCTAGAGACAGGGAGAGATCACATCCCATCTAGAGACAGGGAGACACCACATCCCATCTAGAGACAGGGAGAGATCACTTCCCATCGAGAGACAGGGAGAGACCACATCCCATCTAGAGACAGGGAGAGACCACATCCCATCTAGAGACAGGGAGATACCACATCCCATCTAGAGACAGGGAGAGATCACATCCCATCTAGAGACAGGGAGAGACCACATCCCATCTAGAGACACGGAGAGACCACATCCCATCTAGAGACAGGGAGAGATCACATCCCATCTAGAGACAGGGAGAGATCACATCCCATCTAGAGACAGGGAGAGACCACATCCCATCTAGAGACAGGGAGAGACCACATCCCATCTAGAGACAGGGAGAGATCACATCCCATCTAGAGACAGGGAGAGACCACATCCCATCTAGAGACAGGGAGAGACCACATCCCATCTAGAGACAGGGAGAGACCACATCCCATCCAGAGACAGGGAGAGACCACATCCCATCTAGAGACAGGGAGAGACCACATCCCATCTAGAGACAGGGAGAGATCACATCCCATCTAGAGACAGGGAGAGACCACATCCCATCTAGAGACAGGGAGAGATCACATCCCATCTAGAGACAGGGAGAGACCACATCCCATCTAGAGACAGGGAGAGACCACATCCCATCTAGAGACAGGGAGAGACCACATCCCATCTAGAGACAGGGAGAGATCACATCCCATCTAGAGACAGGGAGAGACCACATCCCATCCAGAGACAGGGAGAGACCACATCCCATCTAGAGACAGGGAGAGATCACATCCCATCTAGAGACAGGGAGAGACCACATCCCATCCAGAAACAGGGAGAGACCACATCCCATCTAGAGACAGGGAGAGATCACACACATCCCATCTAGAGACAGGGAGAGACCACATCCCATCTAGAGACAGGGCCCACATCATATCTAGAGAACAGGGTTCCATCCCATTGAGACAGGGCCATCCCATCTAGAGAACAGGGTTCCATTTCACATCCCATCTAGAGACAGGGTTCCATTTCCCATCTAGAGACAGGGCCTAGAGAACAGGGTTCCATTTCAGAGACCAGGGTCTATCTAGAGACAGGGAGAGATCACACACATCCCATCTAGAGACAGGGAGAGACCACATCCCATCCAGAAACAGGGAGAGACCACATCCCATCTAGAGACAGGGAGAGATCACACACATCCCATCTAGAGACAGGGAGAGACCACACCCATCCATTTGACCAGGGCCTATAGAGAACAGGGTTCCATTTGACCAGGGCCTATAGAGAACAGGGTTCCATTTCACCAGGGCCTATAGAGAACAGGGTTCCATTTGACCAGGGCCTATAGAGAACAGGGTTCCATTTGACCAGGGTCTATAGAGAACAGGGTTCCATTTGACCAGGGTCTATAGAGAACAGGGTTCCATTTGACCAGGGTCTATAGAGAACAGGGTTCCATTTGACCAGGGCCTATAGAGAACAGGGTTCCATTTGACCAGGGTCTATAGAGAACAGGGTTCCATTTGACCAGGGTCTATAGAGAACAGGGTTCTATTTGACCAGGGTCTATAGAGAACAGGGTTCTATTTGACCAGAGCCTATAGAGAACAGGGTTCCATTTGACCAGAGCCTATAGAGAACAGGGTTCCATTTGATCAGGGCCTATAGAGAACAGGGTTCTATTTGACCAGAGCCTATAGAGAACAGGGTTCCATTTGACCAGGGCCTAGAGAGAACAGGGTTCCATTTGATCAGGGCCTATAGAGATCTGGTTAAAAATAGTGCACTGTACAGGAAACAGGCTGCCTTTTGGGACCTAAGATATTCAGATGCTCTGCTGTGTCATAATGTGCACCACAATGTTTTGAAGGACAACGTTTCACAATAAAATGGATGTTCGCTGAGGGACTCATAACCGTTCAAACTCTCTGACTGACTCCAGTTTCTGAAGAGACTCTGTCTAGGAGGCCTGTGGTCAACTCTCGTCATGCTCCCGCCCGCAAGCATTCAGTCACACACAATCTAGGGTTCAAGGTTCAACCCAACAACAAAAACCCTTCATCTCATGTGCTTGCTGCATTAGGGTTTGTGTTCTGCCAGCGTCCTACAGCCCGCTGTGCTGCCAGTGTCCTACAGCCCGCTGTGCTGCCAGCGTCCTACAGCCCGCTGCGCTGCCAGTGTCCTACAGCCCTCTGTGCTGCCAGTGTCCTACAGCCCACTGTGCTGCCAGTGTCCTACTGCCCGCTGTGCTGCCAGCGTCCTACAGCCCGCCGTGCTGCCAGTGTCCTACAGCCCGCCGTGCTGCCAGCGTCCTACAGCCCGCTGTGCTGCCAGCGTCCTACAGCCCGCTGTGCTGCCAGTGTCCTACAGCCCGCTGTGCTGCCAGCGTCCTACAGCCCGCTGTGCTGCCAGCGTCCTACAGCCCGCTGTGCTGCCAGCGTCCTACAGCCCGCTGGGCTGCCAGTGTCCTACAGCCCGCTGTGCTGCCAGTGTCCTACAGCCCGCTGTGCTGCCAGCGTCCTACAGCCCGCTGTGCTGCCAGTGTCCTACAGCCCGCTGTGCTGCCAGTGTCCTACAGCCCGCTGTGCTGCCAGCGTCCTACAGCCCGCTGTGCTGCCAGCGTCCTACAGTCCGCTGTGCTGCCAGTGTCCTACAGCCCGCTGTGCTGCCAGCGTCCTACGTCCCACTGTGCTGCCAGTGTCCTACAGTCCGCTGTGCTGCCAGTGTCCTACAGCCCGCTGTGCTGCCAGTGTCCTACAGCCCGCTGTGCTGCCAGTGTCCTACAGCCCGCTGTGCTGCCAGTGTCCTACAGCCCGCTGTGCTGCCAGTGTCCTACAGCCCGCTGTGCTGCCAGTGTCCTACAGCCCGCCGTGCTGCCAGTGTCCTACAGCCCGCCGTGCTGCCAGTGTCCTACTGCCCGCCGTGCTGCCAGTGTCCTACAGCCCGCTGTGCTGCCAGTGTCCTACAGCCGGCCGTGCTGCCAGTGTCCTACAGCCCGCTGTGCTGCCAGTGTCCTACAGCCCGCTGTGCTGCCAGTGTCCTACAGCCCGCTGTGCTGCCAGTGTCCTACAGCCCGCTGTGCTGCCAGCGTCCTACAGCCCGCTGTGCTGCCAGCGTCCTACAGTCCGCTGTGCTGCCAGTGTCCTACAGCCCGCTGTGCTGCCAGCCCGCTGTGCTGCCAGTGTCCTACAGCCCGCTGTGCTGCCAGTGTCCTACAGCCCGCCGTGCTGCCAGTGTCCTACAGCCCGCCGTGCTGCCAGTGTCCTACAGCCCGCCGTGCTGCCAGTGTCCTACTGCCCGCCGTGCTGCCAGTGTCCTACAGCCCGCTGTGCTGCCAGTGTCCTACAGCCGGCCATGCTGCCAGTGTCCTACAGCCCGCCGTGCTGCCAGTGTCCTACAGCCCGCCGTGCTGCCAGTGTCCTACAGCCCGCCGTGCTGCCAGTGTCCTACAGCCCGCCGTGCTGCCAGTGTCCTACAGCCCGCCGTGCTGCCAGTGTCCTACAGCCCGCCGTGCTGCCAGTGTCCTACAGCCCGCCGTGCTGCCAGTGTCCTACAGCCCGCCGTGCTGCCAGTGTCCTACAGCCCGCCGTGCTGCCAGTGTCCTACAGCCCGCCGTGCTGCCAGTGTCCTACAGCCGGCCGTGCTGCCAGTGTCCTACAGCCCGCCATGCTGCCAGTGTCCTACAGCCCGCCGTGCTGCCAGTGTCCTACAGCCCGCCGTGCTGCCAGTGTCCTACAGCCCGCCGTGCTGCCAGTGTCCTACAGCCCGCCGTGTCCTACAGCCCGCCGTGCTGCCAGTGTCCTACAGCCCGCCGTGCTGCCAGTGTCCTACAGCCTGCCGTGCTGCCAGTGTCCTACAGCCCGCCGTGCTGCCAGTGTCCTACAGCCCGCCGTGCTGCCAGTGTCCTACAGCCCGCCGTGCTGCCAGTGTCCTACAGCCCGCCGTGCTGCCAGTGTCCTACAGCCCGCCGTGCTGCCAGTGTCCTACAGCCTGCCGTGCTGCCAGTGTCCTACAGCCCGCCATGCTGCCAGTGTCCTACAGCCCGCCGTGCTGCCAGTGTCTGTCCAGATGAACCATACTGGGTTATGTTTAGTCTGGCAGTGTGTAAGTCAGTCTGCTCTCGTGTGACTCATTGCTGACCAGTAGCTTCCTGTTCTAACTGTAATTACAGACGGACGACAGGGCTGGGATGAGCTGGTACTCTTACTGGATCATACTGCTGATGTCAGCTACACTTAATAACTCATCTAACAGAGGGAGAGACATTGGAAAGAATTAACCAAAAAACTGAGCAAACTAGAATGCTATTTGGCCCTAAACAGAGAGTACACAGTGGCAGAATACCTGACCACTCTGACTGACCCTAAACAGAGAGTACACAGTGGCAGAATACCTGACCACTGTAACTGACCCTAAACAGAGAGGACACAGTGGCAGAATACCTGACCACTGTGACTGACCCTAAACAGAGAGTGGCAGAATACCTGACCACTGTGACTGACCCTAAACAGAGAGTACACAGTGGCAGAATACCTGACCACTGTGACTGACCCTAAACAGAGAGGACACAGTGGCAGAATACCTGACCACTGTGACTGACCCTAAACAGAGAGGACACAGTGGCAGAATACCTGACCACTCTGACTGACCCTAAACAGAGAGTACACAGTGGCAGAATACCTGACCACTGTGACTGACCCTAAACACAGAGTACACAGTGGCAGAATACCTGACCACTGTGACTGACCCTAAACAGAGAGGACACAGTGGCAGAATACCTGACCACTGTGACTGACCCTAAACAGAGAGGACACAGTGGCAGAATACCTGACCACTGTGACTGACCCTAAACAGAGAGGACACAGTGGCAGAATACCTGACCACTCTGACTGACCCTAAACAGAGAGAACACAGTGGCAGAATACCTGACCACTGTGACTGACCCTAAACAGAGAGTACACAGTGGCAGAATACCTGACCACTGTGACTGACCCTAAACAGAGAGGACACAGTGGCAGAATACCTGACCACTGTGACTGACCCTAAACAGAGAGAACACAGTGGCAGAATACCTGACCACTGTGACTGACCCTAAACAGAGAGAACACAGTGGCAGAATACCTGACCACTGTGACTGACCCTAAACAGAGAGTGGCAGAATACCTGACCACTCTGACTGACCCTAAACAGAGAGTGGCAGAATACCTGACCACTGTGACTGACCCTAAACAGAGAGTGGCAGAATACCTGACCACTGTGACTGACCCTAAACAGAGAGTGGCAGAATACCTGACCACTGTGACTGACCCTAAACAGAGAGGACACAGTGGCAGAATACCTGACCACTGTGACTGACCCTAAACAGAGAGTACACAGTGGCAGAATACCTGACCACTATGACTGACCCTAAACAGAGAGTGGCAGAATACCTGACCACTGTGACTGACCCTAAACAGAGAGTACACAGTGGCAGAATACCTGACCACTGTGACTGACCCTAAACAGAGAGTGGCAGAATACCTGACCACTCTGACTGACCCTAAACAGAGAGTGGCAGAATACCTGACCACTGTGACTGACCCTAAACAGAGAGTACACAGTGGCAGAATACCTGACCACTGTGACTGACCCTAAACAGAGAGTGGCAGAATACCTGACCACTGTGACTGACCCTAAACAGAGAGTACACAGTGGCAGAATACCTGACCACTGTGACTGACCCTAAACAGAGAGGACACAGTGGCAGAATACCTGACCACTGTGACTGACCCTAAACAGAGAGGACACAGTGGCAGAATACCTGACCACTGTGACTGACCCTAAACAGAGAGGACACAGTGGCAGAATACCTGACCACTGTGACTGACCCAATAGAGAGTGTTTATTTGACTGTTTACAGACTCATTGAACACAATGTATGACCATATTAGAGACACATATTTCCCTCAGATTATACAGAGCCGCAATGAATTGGAAAACCAACCCAATTTTGATAAACTCCCATATCTACTGGGTGAAATACCACAGTCTGCCATCACAGCAACATGATTTGTGACCTGTTGCCACAAGAAAAGGGCAACCAGTGAAGAACAAACACCATTGTAAATACAACCCATATTTATGTTTGTTTATTTTCCCTTTTGTACTTTAACTATTTGCACATCGTTACAACACTGTGAATATACATAATATGACATTTGAAATGTCTTTATTCTCTTGGAACTTCTGTGAGGGTAATGTTTACTGTTCATTTTTGTTGTTTATTTCACTTTTGTATATTATCTACTTTACTTGCTTTGGCAATGTTAACATAGTATGTTTCCCATGCCAATAAAGCCCGTAAAATGAAAGAGAGGGAGAGAGAGAGAGAAAAAGAGAGAGGGACATTTTTTTTTTTTAAGCATTTATTTTTCCCAAATACTAATATCATTAAAACAAACGTTATATAATTTAACAGACTAGAAAGTTCAACTCAAGCACCATCTATTGACCCCCCAACCCGGGCTCGACACCCCCAACCGACCTCGATCCCCCCCAACCGGCCTCGACCCCCACAACCGTCCTCGATCCCCCCCAACCGGCCTCAACCCAGCCCAACTGTCCTCAACCCAGCCCAAAACTGGCCTGGATCCCCCCCAACCGGCCTCAACCCAGCCCAACTGTCCTCAACCCAGCCCAACTGGCCTGGATCCCCCCCAACCGGCCTCAACCCAGCCCAACTGTCCTCAACCCAGCCCAAAACTGGCCTGGATCCCCCCCAACCGGCCTCAACCCAGCCCAACTGTCCTCAACCCAGCCCAACTGGCCTGGATCCCCCCCAACCGGCCTCAACCCAGTCCAACTGGCCTGGATCCCCCTCAACCGGCCTCAACCCAGCCCAACTGGCCTGGATCCCCCAACCGGCCTCAACCCAGCCCAACCTTCCTCGACCCACACTACCGTCCTCGATCCCCCCCAACCGGCCTCGATCCCCCAACCGGCCTCGAACCCCCAACCGGCCTCAACCCCCCAACCGTCCTCGACCCCCTCCCCCCCCAACCTGGACCCCTAACCGGCCTCAACCCAGTCCAACTGTCCTCAACCCAGCCCAACTGGCCTGGATCCCCCCCAACCGGCCTCAACCCAGCCCAACTGGCCTGGATCCCCCAACCGGCCTCAACCCAGCCCAACCATCCTCGACCCCCACAACCGTCCTCGATCCCCCCAACCGGCCTCAACCCCCCAACCGGCCTCGATCCCCCAACCGGCCTCGAACCCCCAACCGGCCTCAACCCCCCAACCGGCCTCGACTCCCCCAACCGCCTCGCCCCAACCGGCCTCGACCCCCCAACCAAGCTCATCATGGGTCTGGGCTAGTATTCCCACCCAGCCTTTGTGTCTCTTGACCCCCCCCACCAGTGGTTGGTGTATCCTTTCAACCAAATCTCCTGGTGTTTGTGATTCAACACCCTCAGTGGCTGCCGAGGTCTGTCGGTCACCACCGCGTCCGCGTGTGGCAACCTCTTCAGTACCTGCAAACTGAGACGAGGATATCTGTCTGTGATATCGCAAGGTGGGAGTCATCGGGTCAGTTGTGAGACTGACACCATTAGTGACATTGTAAGGGGTGACAGTCCCCCCCCAAAGTGGAAGGTGTGTCATCGGAAACAGAGTACGGCCGCAGTGCTTGCTGTAGTGTCAAAAGGCTAACAGAAGTTCATCTCAACTACCGTATTGCACAACTGCAAGGAGGAGGGAAGTTGCTCATTCACACAGAATGGCCAATCAGGTTTGCTGATTAAAATGTGTTGCGATATCGTAATATCTCCTTGGATCGGATTCTGCACCAAGAGGTCCCGAAACATATTTTTCCCAAAGGGTCCTTTCCACAGATACCCCTCGTGGATGACAGCAGCGTTAGGGGAAGACAGTCAGTGGAGAAGGCACTGTAGCCTGTAACGATACCTGGTTGGTTTTCCAATCCATCAATGGGAGGAGCCGATCCATCAAGTCTGCTCCAAGTAGCAGGGGTAGATTCGAGGCTGGTAACAGACACAGGGTGAAGGAGCGATATGTCCTGGAAGTGCAGTTTCAGCATGACTCTCAATGTGAGAGGCGAGGTAGTCTGAGGGGCCCCTCGAAGTGTAGTGTCGCATCTTCCACTTTTAACCAACCTTTAGTTCACTTCAAAGCCCTTTTGAGATCATTGAACAATGTTTGAGAGACGAGCGATATTGTCGAGCCCCGAATCAGTTAGCGCATGACAGGTTAAGCAGTCCTCCGGGACTGTTTCCAGGTCGTTTAGAGTCGCATTTAGTGGATATATTCCCCACAAAGTGGAGTTGTCGTTCGCAACGACGTGATGTGCCATTTCTGTTCAAGGTAAAAGCAGATCGATTCTTCAGATTTTGAGTGGGCTTGGCTTTAGTGAAGCTTTTGATCTTTTTCTTCTTAACCTTTGTATCAGAGTCTACAGACAAAGCTTCTTGATCGAGCCCTGGATACAGTCTCGAGTGAGAACGGGAGAGACTAGAACTTTAACGTGCTATGGGTGTTAATTCCTGCGGACCCGGTGTCCGGTAATTCCCCGTCTAGTCCTTGCTCAGGGTGTTAATTCCTGAGGACCTGGTGTCCGGTAATTCCCCGTCTAGTCCTTGCTATGGGTGTTAATTCCTGAGGACCTGGTGTCCGGTAATTCTCCGTCTAGTCCTTGCTCAGGGTGTTAATTCCTGCGGACCTGGTGTCCGGTAATTCTCCGTCTCGTCCTTGCTATGGGTGTTAATTCCTGCGGACCTGGTGTCCTGTAATTCCCCGTCTAGTCCTTGCTATGGGTGTTAATTCCTGCGGACCTGGTGTCCGGTAATTCCCCGTCTAGTCCTTGCTATGGGTGTTAATTCCTGCAGACCTGGTGTCCGGTAATTCCCCGTCTAGTCCTTGTGACTTATCTTTTACCCTTTTCTCAAATGTTTCTCGCTTTAGTTCTTCACGTAGTGGAACTTCTGGTCTACGTTTTGATCGTCCTTTAACCTGTTTTTACCCTTGTGCTCTGACACTTTGTGTGAACGTAGCGGACAGGTCGATTGTAGCGGTAGTCGTGGCGACGTACTTTACTGTTACATTTACTCCACTGCGGTGGTTATTGGTTTCGTGGTAGAAACCGTTGTTGTGCGTCATCTCTCAATGCTCCAATACCTGATAATGCACCCTCTAACTGGAGTGAGTGCTCCTGGTCAAACTTCAAAACCGAGTGGTCAGGGCTCTTAGCGTTGTGAGCTTTTGATGCCTCAAAAGCTGTGCATGCAAGCTCTCTGAGTTGTAAGATAGGCAAGACAACATGGGCTGCGGGGCCCAAGTAGGTAATGAAGGTGGGATACATGTTCTACAGAAACATTTGTTTGAAAGGTAACAGATCTTTCATTCCTGTTTCAGTGAGTTCGCCAAAGTAAGCTGAACGAAGCCTATGATAGTAGGCTTGTGGGTGTTCATTCCGAGCTTGTTTGACCGTGTTAGCAAGTTTAGCGTAGTCATTTAACATGTGTCACTGTTGTAGACGAATTAACCATCCAATGAGTCGTCTATGTCAGTTAGGAACGTCTCAGTATTATTTGGCTGACCTGGAACGGGGTCAAAGGTGAAGAAATTCTTGACGAGTTTGTCAAGGTGGTCCATGCCAAACGGGAAGAGAGGGTTTGTTCGTCCTTTGGGGAAATTGGGGCCGAAAGGCCAAGAGGAGAAGCCAAGCTTTGGCTTTGTTGTCCAAGAGGTGCCATATTACTCAGTGCCTAATAGCCAAGTGGAGAAGACTGAGGGACACATGAGGGAGGCAAAGTCTGAAACCTATCGTCTTTACTACTGTGAGTACAGTGCTCCGATTGCTTGGATGGGTAGTCACGCTGTAGCGCGTGATCATTCTGGACTTCCTCAAGATGGGTGGTATTCTGCTGCATTGCAAAGTCTACTTGGGCGCTTAGAGTACTGATTTTGGACATGTGAGTGTCACACTTGCTCTGTTCGGTCTCATACTTATCTGTTATGGTTTGCAGATAGAAGTCTTGAGTACGAAGCGAGAGGTTTGCAGATAGAGGTCTTGAGTACAAAGCGAGAGGTTTGCAGATAGAGGTCTTGAGTACGAAGCGAGAGGTTTGCAGATAGAGGTCTTGAGTACGAAGCGAGAGGTTTGCAGATAGAGGTCTTGAGTACGAAGCGAGAGGTTTGCAGATAGAGGTCTTGAGTACGAAGCGAGAGGTTTGCAGCATTTAGAGTAGAACATTGTTACTCTGAGTACCGTTCAACAAAACCACATGCATCTTATCATGTTGCTCATAACAAACCCTACTCTAAACCACATGCATGTTATCATGTTGCTCATAACAAACCCTACTCTAAACCACATGCATGTTATCATGTTGCTCATAACAAACCCTACTCTATACCACATGCATGTTATCATGTTGCTCATAACAAACCCTACTCAATACCACATGCATGTTATCATGTTGCTCATAACAAACCCTACTCAATACCACATGCATGTTATCATGTTGCTCATAACAAACCCTACTCTAAACCACATGCATGTTATCATGTTGCTCATAACAAACCCTACTCTAAACCACATGCATGTTATCATGTTGCTCATAACAAACCCTACTCTAAACCACATGCATGTTATCATGTTGCTCATAACAAACCCTACTCAATACCACATGCATGTTATCATGTTGCTCATAACAAACCCTACTCTATACCACATGCATGTTATCATGTTGCTCATAACAAACCCTACTCTATACCACATGCATGTTATCATGTTGCTCATAACAAACCCTACTCTAAACCACATGCATGTTATCATGTTGCTCATAACAAACCCTACTCTAAACCACATGCATGTTATCATGTTGCTCATAACAAACCCTACTCTAAACCACATGCATGTTATCATGTTGCTCATAACAAACCCTACTCTAAACCACATGCATGTTATCATGTTGCTCATAACAAACCCTACTCTATACCACATGCATGTTATCATGTTGCTCATAACAAACCCTACTCTATACCACATGCATGTTATCATGTTGCTCATAACAAACCCTACTCTATACCACATGCATGTTATCATGTTGCTCATAACAAACCCTACTCTAAACCACATGCATGTTATCATGTTGCTCATAACAAACCCTACTCTATACCACATGCATGTTATCATGTTGCTCATAACAAACCCTACTCTATACCACATGCATGTTATCATGTTGCTCATAACAAACCCTACTCTAAACCACATGCATGTTATCATGTTGCTCATAACAAACCCTACTCAATACCACATGCATGTTATCATGTTGCTCATAACAAACCCTACTCTAAACCACATGCATGTTATCATGTTGCTCATAACAAACCCTACTCAATACCACATGCATGTTATCATGTTGCTCATAACAAACCCTACTCTAAACCACATGCATGTTATCATGTTGCTCATAACAAACCCTACTCTAAACCACATGCACCTTATCATGTTGCTCATAACAAACCCTACTCAATACCACATGCATGTTATCATGTTGCGTGCTCCTGTTTGTAGATATCTCTTCAGATTTATCTAGTTTGGCGTGGACATTGTTGTATTTAGTTTTGGCTAAATGGAGTTGTTCCTGTAGAAGATGATTTTGTTGAAGATTCGTCGTCATAAGTTATTTACATGTAATTGTTCAGTTTCCAAACACAGTTCCATTTGTCATCGGTTTCCCGGTTCTCTACACCTGTTCTTTTATGTCTACCGTGTCCGGCCCGGTTAACTAATTAGCGGGGGAGTGGGGACCACCCCCTCTGATAGCTGGCACATTATTAGAACATTTCAGAGGAAAAGATTTTGTTTTGATTTGTTGGAAGCTGCAAACAATATTTGTATGTATTTATCGACGTCAATGAACCATCAATACTGTATCCATAATGTGGGAGTTGAACGTGAATGAATATGCAAAGGTTAATTGAATATATTAAACAATGATAATGATTCATCTTACCTGGATAGGCTATCTGAGAATTAAACTGTTGTTTCATCTAGTTAATATGGGAAAGTTGAAAATGTCACATTTAATTGGAAGAAACTGAAAAGGTATTTTTGACTATTTAACTTATTAAATTGAATGAGACGATGATATCCAATCAATTGAGATTGTCTGGATTATCATAAGTGTAAACATTAGTTCAAATGTTATGGTACATTCACCAGTAAGTTCACTTATCCCTGAAGCCAAATGGGAATCCCGCGAAGGCAGGACTTCCGTCAGTACTGGGGGTTTGTACTCAATGAGCTTTGCAAAAGCACGTTTGTCTGATTAATCAATTTTAATAAATCAAACCTGATCATTTGGGAATGAAAACTTTAATTAAGCTATAAGCTGTATCAAGGTTAATGTGGAAAAGTTTAAATTGTCTCATTCGTAGAAACCAATCAATTTGGATATTATTTAACTTCTTGCGTCGAGCAATCCCGTATCTGGGCGCATAATCATAGCCTCAAGCTCATTACCATAACGCAACATTGACTATTCATGAAAATCGCAAATGAAATTAAATAAATATATTGGCTCACAATCTTAGCCTTTTGTTAACAACACTGTCATCTCAGATTTTCAAAATATGCTTTTCAACCATAGCTACATAAGCATTTGTGTAAGAGTATTGATAGCTAGCATAGCATTAAGCCTAGCATTCAGCAGGCAACATTTTCACAAAAACAAGAAAAGCATTCAAATAAAATAATTTACCTTTTAAGAACTTCGGATGTTTTCAATGAGGAGACTCTCAGTTAGATAGCAAATGTTCAGTTTTTCCAAAAATATTATTTGTGTAGGAGAAATCGCTCCGTTTTGTTCATCACGTTTGGCTAAGAAAAAAAAATGAAAATTCAGTCATTACAACGCCAAACTTTTTTCCAAATTAACTCCATAATATCAACAGAAACATGGCAAACGTTGTTTCGAATCAATCCTCAAGGTGTTTTTCACATATCTATTCGATGATAAGTCATTCGTGGCATTTGGGTTTCTCCTCTGAAGCAAATGGAAAAATGCACGCAGCTGGAGATTACGCAATAATTTTGACGGCGGACACCAAGCGACCACCTGGTAAATGTGGTCTCTTATGGTCAATCTTCCAATGATATGCTTACAAATACGTCACAATGCTGCAGACACCTTGGGGAAACCACAGAAAGTGTAGGCTCATTCCTGGCGCATTCACAGCCATATAAGGAGACATTGGAACACAGCGCTTTCAAAATCTGGGCCATTTCCTGTTTGAAATTTCATCTTGGTTTCGCCTGTAGCATCAGTTCTGTGGCACTCACAGATAATATCTTTGCAGTTTTGGAAATGTCAGGGTGTTTTCTTTCCAAAGCTGTCAATTATATGCATAGTCGAGCATCTTTTCGTGACAAAATATCTTGTTTAAAACGGGAACGTTTTTTATCCATAAATTAAAAGAGCGCCCCCTATATCCAAGAAGTTAAAATGTCCATTTGAAAAAGGTAAATCTGGCAATTTGACCTCTTAATTAAATTGAATAAGACAACAATATCCAATCTGTTGCGATTGGCTGGACATCATAAGTAACCAATTGTTGGGTGTCACATAAATAATAATTAAATAATAAATAAATAACATTTTTTTTTAAATGATTGTTGATTCTTCACCCCAAGGTGTCACTTATTATCACTTATCGTCACTTATAGGCTGAAATCAAACGGAAGTACAGAGGGGCGGGACTAGAAGACGGAGTCAATGTGACAATGGCTGCTCTCCCTTTGTTTTAGCATCTCGTGCTAATCCTACTTTGTACACTTTCAAGTATAACATAGGATCCCCTTAAACAAGGGAACAGTTTTACAAGTTTCACATTCAAACCTTTTCTGCATTCTTCTCTCTTCCGATATAATCATATCTAATCGAGTCAGTCACTTATTAATGTTTTATTACCTCATCAGTCTCATTCCTGAATGTCTAAAACCTCTGCACGAAACCTAACATAGATCATGAATCAGTGATATACAAATTGGCTTAATTATTTTTTTACTAACTAACTAATGAATTACATAATTACATGAACACACACACACAGTAGGTCATACATTAGTTACTAACATGACACAAAGAAAAGTCCCTAGTGGATTAAACCGATAAGATGCCATGGTAGACCAAGGAAATATGTGAGGACAGCTCAAAAGCTGATATTTTGAACATGAACAACCGCTCATTTGAAAAGAAATTGCAATTTACATTATTACAAGTGCATGACTTGGTTGCAATCGCCGGTCCGTCTGCTGGATGTCGACAGGAAGTCTCTGGTCCACCAGAGATCAAAGTCTTTCGTAGTTGTAGCTTGTTATAATGGATACGCCATTCTGTCGTTCGACCGGTTGTGTTTACCAGACTAAAGTACTTAAACAGCTGCAGCCTGAATAATTGGTCTTTAGTTTGTAGATTTCTTCACCATTTCAGCTCCACATTCTCTGCTGTTTTCCTTTGATAGAGTTGTATTTTAAACCACTTCCCACTTCAGCATCACCCATCATGCATTTTGGTCTCTAGAGAGGAGAAGCCATTTCAACGCTGTAAATTTCGTCACAAATCTTTTTTATTCTGGAATAGAAAAGTGGGCGTTCCATGACGCCGATTTAAATGTCATGGGGTGTTAACCCTTTCCCTCACTGACTAGTTAAAACGTTACGTACTCTCATTTAGAAGGCTATCGTCACATTTCATCTTTTCAAAAGTAGTCCCATACTCAATCATTCATTTTATACAACAGTCAGATGTTGGAGAGGACAGGAAAGGAAACATTACATATTGCCGTTTACCTCAGCTCATTGGCTATCTACCCAGCTAGATTTCAAGACGATCAGTGGTCATTGGTTTAGCGGGCAAATCATTGGTGCACAATGATGTCATTACTTGTTGTCTTCGAATCGGTTTGAGAGAGAGAGACAGAGAGAGAGACAGAGAGAGAGAGAGACAGAGAGAGAGAGAGAGAGAGAGAGAGACAGAGAGAGAGAGAGAGAGAGAGAGAGAGAGAGAGAGAGAGAGAGAGAGACAGAGAGAGAGACAGAGAGAGAGACAGAGAGACAGAGACAGAGAGAGAGAGAGAGAGAGAGAGAGAGAGAGAGAGAGAGAGAGAGAGAGAGAGAGAGAGAGAGAGAGAGAGAGAGAGAGACAGAGAGAGAGACAGAGAGAGACAGAGAGACAGAGAGACAGAGAGAGAGAGAGAGAGAGAGAGAGAGAGAGAGAGAGAGAGAGAGGTGGTGTGTAATGAGGAGCAAACAGATGTTGCACTTGACACGTTTATGAAATTGCTTATTTCAGTTACTAATAAGCACGTACCCATTAAGAAAATGACTGCAAAAACGGTTAAATCCCAGTGGATTGATAAATAATTTAAAACTTATGTGATTGAGTGGGATGAGGCTAAAGGATTGGCAAATAAGTCCAGCTGCAAATTAAGACTAAACTGAATAAAAAGAAGAAGAAACTACACTATGAAACAAAGATAAATGACATAATGACAGTAAAAAGATTTGGAGCACCTAATGAAATGTTGAGAAAGGGGCAAATTCAGCTCCATCATTCAATTAATCAGATGTCTCGACATTCACCACGAAACTGACTGATATTGCCAACTACTTTAATGATTTTATTCATTGGCAAGATTAACAAATTTCGGCATGACATGCCAGCCACAAATTATGGCACTACACATCTAAGTATATCGGACCAAATTATAAAAGACAATAATTGTACTTTTGAAATCCGTAAAGTCAGTGTGAAATAGGTGAAAAATGTATCGTTGTCTATTAACAATGACAAGCCACCGGGGTCTGACAACTTGGAAGGAAAATGATTAAGGATAACAGAGGACGATATTGCCACTCATAATTGCTACATCTTAAAGCCTACTAGAAAATGTGTAGAAAGTCAGGCCTTGAGGGAATTTAAAGTCATTCCATTACCTAAAAATAGTAAAATCCCCTTTACTGGCTCAAACAGCCGGCCAATCAGCCTGTTACCAACCCTTAGTAAAGTTTATTTTAAAAAAAATAGCAGATACAATGCTATTTTACATTAAACAAATTGACAATAGACCTTCAGCTTTTAGGAATGGACATTCATCAAGAACAGCATTTACACAAATGACTGATGAGAGATATTGATGATAAAGAGATTGGGGGGGCTGTTAGACTTCACTGCAGCTTTTGACGTTATCGATCTAAGTCTGCTGCTGGAAAAACATATGTGTTATGGCTTTACACCCCCTGCTATAATGTGGATAAAGACTTACCTGTCTAACAGAACACAGAGGGTGTTATGGCTTTACACCCCCTGCTATAATGTGTATAAAGAGTTACCTGTCTAACAGAACACAGAGGGTGTTATGGCTTTACACCCCCTGCTATAATGTGGATAAAGAGTTACCCGTCTAACAGAACACAGATGGTGTTATGGCTTTACACCCCCTGCTATAATGTGGATAAAGAGTTACCCGTCTAACAGAACACAGATGGTGTTATGGCTTTACACCCCCTGCTATAATGTGGATAAAGAGTTACCAGATGGTGTTATGGCGTCTAACAGAACACAGATGGTGTTATGGCTTTACACCCCCTGCTATAATGTGGATAAAGAGTTACCTGTCTAACAGAACACAGATGGTGTTATGGCTTTACACCCCCTGCTATAATGTGGATAAAGAGTTACCTGTCTAACAGAACACAGAGGGTGTTATGGCTTTACACCCCCTGCTATAATGTGGATAAAGAGTTACCTGTCTAACAGAACACAGAGGGTGTTATGGCTTTACACCCCCCTGCTATAATGTGGATAAAGAGTTACCTGTCTAACAGAACACAGATGGTGTTATGGCTTTACACCCCCCTGCTATAATGTGTATAAAGAGTTACCTGTCTAACAGAACACAGATGGTGTTATGGCTTTACACCCCCCTGCTATAATGTGTATAAAGAGTTACCTGTCTAACAGAACACAGATGGTGTTATGGCTTTACACCCCCTGCTATAATGTGGATGAAGAGTTACCTGTCTAACAGAACACAGAGGTGTTATGGCTTTACAACCCCTGCTATAATGTGGATAAAGAGTTACCTGTCTAACAGAACACAGAGGGTGTTATGGCTTTACATCCCCCTGCTATAATGTGGATAAAGACTTACCTGTCTAACAGAACACAGAGGGTGTTATGGCTTTACACCCCCTGCTATAATGTGTATAAAGAGTTACCTGTCTAACAGAACACAGAGGGTGTTATGGCTTTACACCCCCTGCTATAATGTGGATAAAGACTTACCTGTCTAACAGAACACAGAGGGTGTTCTTTAATGAAAGCCTCTCCAACATAACCCAGGCAGAATCAGGAATTCCCCAGGGCAGCTGTCTAAGCTCCTTACGTTTTACAATCTTTAGTAAAGACATGCAACTGGCTTTGAGTAAAGCTAGTGTGTCTTTGTATGCGAATGACTCAACACTATAATACTACTACTACTACTATAATACTACTACTACTACAACACTATAACACTCAGCTACAAAAGTGACTGAAACACGATTCAGCCAGGTTTTTTACGCTCAGTATCTTCATGAATCGAAGCACAACGTCGGAAATGATGAACTAAGTTCTAGTATAAATCTAACTGTCATGGTCAAAACATATAACATATATATATATATATATATATATAATAATATATATATATATATATATAACATAGCTAAGAGAAGTCCATCCATAAAAAAGCGTTGCTCTACCTTCTTTACAGCACTATCAACAAGGAAGGTCCTAAAGGCTCTAATTTTGTCATGGACTACTGTTCAGTCGTGTGGTAAGGTGCCACAAAGAGGGACTTACAGTGCCTTGCTAAATAATTCATCCCCCTTGGCGTTTTACCTATTTTGTTGCATTACAACTTGTAATTGAAATGGAATTGTAGTTGGATTTCATGTAATAGTCCAAAATGGTGAAGTGAAATTCAAAAAACTTACCTTCAGAAGTCACATAATTCAGTTCAATAAAGTCCACCTGTGTGCAATCTAAGTATCACATGATCTATCGCATGATCTCATTATATATACACCTGTTCTGAAAGGCCCCAGAGTCTGCAACACCACTAAGCAATGGGCAACAGCAAGCAAGAGGCACCATGAAGACCAAGGAGCTCTCCAAACAGGTCAGGGACAAAGTTGTGGAGAAGTACAGATCAAGGTTGTGTTATAAAAAAGTATCCGAAACTTTGAACATCCCATGGACCACCATTAAATCATTTATTAAAAAAATGGAAAGAAAATGGCACCACAACAACCCTGCCAAGAGAGGGCCGCCCACCAAAATTCACAGACCAGGCAAGGAGTGCATTAACCAGAGAGGCAACAAAGAGACCAAAGATAACCCTGAAGGAGCTGCAAAGATAATGGTGTATCTGTAGGACCACTTTAAGCCATACACGCTACGGAGCTGGGCTTTACGGAAGAATGACCAGAAAAAAGCCATTGCCTAAAGAAAAAAAACAAGCAAACACGTTTGGTGTTCATTAAAAGGCATGTGGGAGACTCCCCAAACATATGGAAGAATGTACTCTGGTCAGATGAGACTAAAATTGAGCATTTTGGCCATCAAGGAAAACGCTATGTCTGGCGCAAACCTAACACCTCTCATCACCCCGAGAAGACCATCCTCACAGTGAAGCATGGTGGTGGCAGTATCATGCTGTGGGGATGTTTTTCATAAGCAGTGACTGGGAAATTGGTCAGAATTTAAGGAATGATGGATGGCGCTAAATACAGGGAATTTCTTGAGGGAAACCTGTTTCAGTCTTCCAGAGATTTGAGTCTTTCTCATCTACCTTCACATTGCCCTAAGCCCATGAAGATGGTTGTTCTGAACCAAAAGGCCGCTAGCTCTTGAACAACAGGATTCTTTCTTCACTCTCCTGGTGTTCCCCTGCAGCAGGTAGGTCAGTGTCAGTCGTAGTTAGACGGTCTCTGCCTATTCCACAGCATCTCTCTGAAGGAGCCCCGTAGTGCAACTCAGACCCTATCCACCATCTGCTGTTGCTGCAGAACTCTGGTCTGGTTGAGTGGTTTGTGAAACAGTGGCTCTTCCAATATCAGAGAGAGGGGGGGGGGAGCAGAGTTGCAGAGTGACGCAAACCAAATAACTGAGGACTGTGGCTGAATCCACACCCGCTATTTTCTCTCTCTGCTATCCGATTGGCTGGTCTGAGAGACTGACCCTGTTTCTAACTGTTTCTGACCCCATGTAAACAAACACACACACACACACACACACACACACACACACACACACACACACACACACACACACACACACACACACACACACACACACACACACACACACAAACACATACGCAAACCAAATAACTGAGGACTGTGGCTGAATCCACACCCGCTATTTTCTCTCTCTGCTATCCGATTGGCTGGTCTGAGTGGGCTGGACAGACTGACCCTAACTGTTTCTGACCCCATGTAAACAAACACACACACACACACACACACACACACACACACACACACACACACACACACACACAAACACACACACACACACACACACACACACACACACACACACACACACACACACACACACACACACACACACACACACACACACACACACACAACACATACGCAAAAAAAACACACACACACAAAAACACACACACAAAAACACACAAACACAAAAACACACACACACAAAAACACACACACACAAAAACACACACACACAAAAGCACACAAACACACACACACTCTGTTTACACCCCTCCTTCTTCTTCCTACTCCTTGGATCATATTCTTCCGCTTCCCTCCGTCCTTTCCTGTCCTCTCCTTACCCCTTTCCCTTCGTCCTTTCCTTTCCTGTCCTCTCCTTACCCCTTTCCCTCCGTCCTTTCCTTTCCTGTCCTCTCCTTACCCCTTTCCCTCCGTCCTTTCCTTTCCTGTCCTTACCCCTTTCCCTCCGTCCTTTCCTGTTCCTGTCCTCTCCTTTCCCCTTTCCCTCCATCCTTTTCCTTTCCTGTCCTCTCCTTACCCCTTTCCCTCCATCCTTTCCTGTCCTCTCCTTACCCCTTTCCCTCCGTCCTTTCCTGTCCTCTCCTTACCACTTTCCCTCCATCCTTTCCTGTCCTCTCCTTACCCCTTTCCCCTTTCCTTTCCTGTCCTTTCCCCTTTCCTTCCTCCTTTCCTTTCCTCTCCTTACCCCTTTCCCCATCCTTTCCTGTCCTCTTCCCCTTTCCTCCTTTCCTGTCCTCTCCTGTCCTCTCCTTACCCCTTTCCCTCCATCCTTTCCTGTCCTCTCCTTACCCCTTTCCCTCCATCCTTTCCTGTCCTCTCCTTACCCCTTTCCCTCCATCCTTTCCTTTCCTGTCCTCTCCTTTCCCCTTTCCCTCCATCCTTTCCTGTCCTCTCCTTACCCCTTTCCCTCCATCCTTTCCTGTCCTCTCCTTACCCCTTTCCCTCCATCCTTTCCTTTCCTGTCCTCTCCTTGCCCCTTTCCCTCCATCCTTTCCTGTCCTCTCCTTACCCCTTTCCCTCCTCCTCTTCCCCTTTCCCCGTCCTTTCCTCCTCCCTTTCCCTCCATCCTTTCCTGTCCTCTCCTTACCCCTTTCCCTCCATCCTTTCCTGTCCTCTCCTTACCCCTTTCCCTCCCCCTTACCCCTCCTCCTTTCCTGTCCTCTCCTTTCCCCTTTCCCTCCATCCTTTCCTGTCCTCTCCTTACCCCTTTCCCTCCATCCTTTCCTGTCCTCTCCTTACCCCTTTCCCTCCATCCTTTCCTGTCCTCTCCTTACCCCTTTCCCTCCATCCTTTCCTGTCCTCTCCTTACCCCTTTCCCTCCATCCTTTCCTCCTCCTCTCCTTACCCCTTTCCCTCCATCCTTTCCTGTCCTCTCCTTACCCCTTTCCCTCCTGTCCTTTCCTTTCCCTTCCTGTCCTCTCCTTACCCCTTTCCCTCCATCCTTTCCTGTCCTCTCCTTACCCCTTTCCCTCCATCCTTTCCTGTCCTCTCCTTACCCCTTTCCCTCCATTTCCTTTCCTGTCCTCCCTCCATCCTCCTTTTTCCTGTCCCCTCCTTACCCCTTTCCCTCCATCCTTTCCTGTCCTCTCCTTCTTTCCCTCCATCCTTTCCTGTCCTCTCCTTACCCCTTTCCCTCCATCCTTTCCTGTCCTCTCCTTACCCCTTTCCCTCCATCCTTTCCTGTTCCTGTTTCCTCCATCCTTTCCCCTTTCCCTCCCCTTTCCTCCATCCTTTCCTGTCCTCTCCTTACCCCTTTCCCTCCATCCTTTCCTGTCCTCTCCTTACCCCTTTCCCTCCATCCTTTCCTGTCCTCTCATACCTTTCCTCCATCCTTTCCTGTCCTTTCCCCTTTCCCTCCATTCCTTTCCTGTCCTCTCCTTACCCCTTTCCCTCCATCCTTTCCTGTCCTCTCCTTACCCCTTTCCCTCCATTCTTTCCTGTCCTCTCCTTACCCCTTTCCCTCCATCCTTTCCTGTCCTCTCCTTACCCCTTTCCCTCCATCCTTTCCTGTCCTCTCCTTACCCCTTTCCCTCCATCCTTTCCTGTCCTCTCCTTACCCCTTTCCCTCCATCCTTTCCTTTCCTGTCCTCTCCTTACCCCTTTCCCTCCGTCCTTTCCTGTTCTCCTTGTTTCCCTCCATCCTTTCCTGTCCTCTCCTGCCCCTTTCCTCCGTCCTTTCCTTTCCTGTCCTCTCCTTACCCCTTTCCCTCCGTCCTTTCCTTTCCTGTCCTCTCCTTACCCCTTTCCCTCCATCCTTTCCTGTCCTCTCCTTACCCCTTTCCCTCACCCCTTTCCCTCCATCCTTTCCTGTCCTCTCCTTACCCCTTTCCTCCATCCTTTCCTTTCCTGTCCTCTCCTTACCCCTTTCCCTCCATCCTTTCCTTTCCTGTCCTCTCCTTACCCCTTTCCCTCCGTCCTTTCCTTTCCTGTCCTCTCCTTACCCCTTTCCCTCCATCCTTTCCTGTCCTCTCCTTACCCCTTTCCCTCCATCCTTTCCTGTCCTCTCCTTACCCCTTTCCCTCCATCCTTTCCTTTCCTGTCCTCTCCTTACCCCTTTCCCTCCGTCCTTTCCTTTCCTGTCCTCTCCTTACCCCTTTCCCTCCATCCTTTCCTGTCCTCTCCTTACCCCTTTCCCTCCATCCTTTCCTGTCCTCTCCTTACCCCTTTCCCTCCATCCTTTCCTGTCCTCTCCTTACCCCTTTCCCTCCATCCTTTCCTGTCCTCTCCTTACCCCTTTCCCTCCATCCTTTCCTTTCCTCCATCCTTTCATGTCCTTACCCCTTTCCTCCGTCCTTTCCCTCCATCCCCTTTCCCTCCATCCTTTCCTGTCCTCTCCTTACCCCTCTTTCCCCTTTCCCTCCGTCCTTTCCTTTCCTGTCCTCTCCTTACCCCTTTCCCTCAGTCCTTTCCTTTCCTGTCCTCTCCTTGCCCCTTTCCCTCCATCCTTTCCTGTCCTCTCCTTACCCCTTTCCCTCCATCCTTTCCTGTCCTCTCCTTACCCCTTTCCCTCCATCCTTTCCTGTCCTCTCCTTACCCGTTTCCATCTGTCCTTTCCTGTCCTCCTTACCCCTTTCCTCCAGTCCTCTCCTCTCCTTACCCCTTTCCCTCCATCCTTTCCTTTCCTGTCCTCTCCTTGCCCCTTTCCTCCACCCCTTTCCCTCCATCCTTTCCTGTCCTCTCCTTACCCCTTTCCCTCCATTTCCTCCGTTCCTGTCCTCTCCTTACCCCTTTCCCATCCAGTCCTTTCCTTTCCCTCCTGTCCTCCTCCCTTACCCCTTTCCCTCCACCTTTCCTTTCCTGTCCTCTCCTTCCTTTCCTGTTCTCCCCCTTTCCCTCCATCCCTTTCCTTTCCTGTCCTCTCCTTACCCCTTTCCCTCCATCCTTTCCTGTCCTCTCCTTACCCCTTTCCCTCCATCCTTTCCTGTCCTCTCCTTACCCCTTTCCCTCCATCCTTTCCTGTCCTCTCCTTACCCCTTTCCTCCTTTCCTTTCCTTTCCTGTCATCTCTCCTCCTTTCCCTTTCCATCCCCTGTTCCCTCCCCTTTCCTCCATCCTTTCCTGTCCTCTCCTTACCCCTTTCCCTCCATCCTTTCCTTTCCTGTCCTCTCCTTACCCCTTTCCCTCCATCCTTTCCTGTCCTCTCCTTACCCCTTTCCCTCCATCCTTTCCTGTCCTCTCCTTACCCCTTTCCCTCCATCCTTTCCTGTCCTCTCCTTACCCCTTTCCCTCCATCCTTTCCTGTCCTCTCCCCCTTTCCCTCCACCCCTTTCCCTCCGTCCTTTCCCCTTTCCCTGTCCTTTCTCCTGTCCTCTCCCCCCTTTCCCTCCATCCTTTCCTTTCCTGTCCTCTCCTTACCCCTTTCCCTCCATCCTTTCCTGTCCTCTCCTTACCCCTTTCCCTCCATCCTTTCCTTTCCTGTCCTCTCCTTACCCCTTTCCCTCCATCCTTTCTCCTCTTCCTTTCCCTCCATCCTTTCTCTCCTCTCCTTTCCCCTTTCCCTCCATCCTTTCCTGTCCTCTCCTTACCCCTTTCCCTCCATCCTTTCCTGTCCTCTCCTTGCCCCTTTCCCTCCATCCTTTCCTTTCCTGTTCCTCCTCCTCTCCTTCCCCTTTCCCTCCATTTCCTTTTCCTGTCCTCTCCTTACCCCTTTCCCTCCATCCTTTCCTGTCCTCTCCTTGCCCCTTTCCCTCCATCCTTTCCTGTCCTCTCCTTACCCCTTTCCCTCCATCCTTTCCTGTCCTCTCCTTACCCCTTTCCCTCCATCCTTTCCTGTCCTCTTCCTTTCCTCCATCCTTTCCTGTCCTCTCCCCTTTCCCTCCATCCCCTGTTCTCCTTACCCTTTCCATCCTTTCCTGTCCTCTCCTTACCCCTTTCCCTCCATCCTTTCCTGTCCTCTCCTTACCCCTTTCCCTCCATCCTTTCCTGTCCTCTCCTTACCCCTTTCCCTTTCCGTCCTTTCCTTTCCTGTCCTCTCCTTACCCCTTTCCCTCCATCCTTTCCTTTCCTGTCCTCTCCTTACCCCTTTCCCTCCATCCTTTCCTGTCTGTCCTCTCCTCACCCCTTTCCCTCCATCCTTTCCTTCCTGTCCTTCCTTACCCCTTTCCCTCCTGTCCTTTCCTTTCCTGTCCTCTCCTTACCCCTTTCCCTCCGTCCTTTCCTTTCCTGTCCTCTCCTTACCCCTTTCCCTCCATCCTTTCCTGTCCTCTCCTTACCCCTTTCCCTCCATCCTTTCCTGTCCTCTCCTTACCCCTTTCCCTCCATCCTCCTTCCTCTCCCTTTCCTCCATCCTTTCCTGTCCTCTCCTTGCCCCTTTCCCTCCATCCTTTCCTGTCCTTTCCTTTCCTGTCCTCTCCTTACCCCTTTCCCTCCATCCTTTCCTTTTTCCTGTCCTCTCCCTTACCCCTCCCCTTCCTTTCCTGTCCTCTCCTTACCTTTCCTCCATCCTTTCCTGTCCTCCTCCTACCCCTTTCCCTCCGTCCTTTCCTTTCCTGTCCTCTCCTTACCCCTTTCCCTCCGTCCTTTCCTTTCCTGTCCCTCTCCTTTCCTGTCCTTTCCCTCCCTCAGTCCTTTCCTTTCCTGTCCTCTCCTTACCCCTTTCCCTCCATCCTTTCCTTTCCTGTCCTCTCCTTGCCCCTTTCCCTCCATCCTCCTTTCCTGTCCTCTCCTTACCCCTTTCCCTCCATCCTTTCCTGTCCTTTCCCTCCGTCCTTTCCTCCTGTCCCTCCCCCCTTTCCCTCCATCCGTCCTTTCCTTTCCTGTCCTCTCCTTACCCCTTTCCCTCCATCCTTTCCTGTCCTCTCGGCTCCTTTCCTTTCCTGTCCTCTCCTTACCCCTTTCCCTCCATCCCTTTCCCTGTCCTCCTTTCCTTCCTCTCCTTACCCCTTTCCCTCCATCCTTTTCCCTGTCCTTTCCTTTCCTCCATTCCTGTCCTCTCCTTACCCCTTTCCCTCCATCCTTTCCTGTCCTCTCCTTACCCCTTTCCCTCCATCCTTTCCTGTCTGTCCTCTCCTTTCCTGCCCCTTTCCCTCCAGTCCTTTCCTTTCCTGTCCTCTCCTTTTCCCTCAGTCCCCTTTCCTGTCCTCTCCACCCCTTTCCCTCCATCCTTTCCTGTCCTCTCCTTACCCCTTTCCCTCCATCCTTTCCTGTCCTCTCCTTACCCCTTTCCCTCCATCCTTTCCTGTCCTCTCCCTTTCCATCTGTCCTTTCCTCCATCCTTTCCTGTCCTCTCCTTACCCCTTTCCCTCCCTCCATCCTTTCCTGTCCTCTCCTTACCCCTTTCCCTCCGTCCTTTCCTTTCCTGTCCTCTCCTTACCCCTTTCCCTCCATCCTCCTCCTGTCCTCCCCTTACCCCTTTCCCTCCATCCTTTTTCCTTTCCTGTCCTCTCCTTACCCCTTTCCCTCCATCCTTTCCTGTCCTTTCCTTTCCTGTCCTCTCCTTCCTTACCCCTTTCCCTCCATCCTTTCCTGTCCTCTCCTGTTTCCTCCATCCTTTCCTGTCTCTCCTTGCCCCTTTCCTCCAGGTCCTTTCCTTTCCTGTCCTCTCCTTACCCCTTTCCCTCCATCCTTTCCTGTCCTCTCCTTACCCCTTTCCCTCCATCCTTTCCTTTCCCTCAGTCCTCTCCTTACCCCTTTCCCTCCATCCTTTCCTTTCCTGTCCTCTCCTTGCCCTTCCCTCCATCCTTTCCTGTCCTGTCCTCTCCTTACCCCTTTCCCTCCATCCTTTCTGTCCTCTCCTCCTTTCCTGTCCTCTCCTTACCCCTTTCCCTCCATCCTTTCCTTCCTGTCCTCTCCTTACCCCTTTCCTCCATCCTTTCCTGTCCTCTCTCCTTACCCCTTTCCCTCCATCCTTTCCTGTCCTCTCCCCCCTTCCCCTTTCCCTCCGTCCTTTCCCTCCTTTCTTTCCTGTCCTCTCCTTATCCCCTTTCCCTCCATCCTTTCCTGTCCTCTCCCTTACCCCTTTCCCTCCATTTCCTCCTGTCCTCCATCCTTTCCTGTCCTCTCCTCTCACCCCTTTCCCTCCATCCTTTCCTGTCCTTTCCTTTCCTGTCCTCTCCTTACCCCTTTCCCTCCATCCTTTCCTGTCCTCTCCTTACCCCTTTCCCTCCATCCTTTCCTGTCCTCTCCTTACCCCTTTCCCTCCATCCTTTCCTGTCCTCTCCTTACCCCTTTCCCTCCATCCTTTCCTGTCCTCTCCTTACCCCTTTCCCTCCATCCTTTCCTGTCCTCTCCTTACCCCTTTCCCTCCATCCTTTCCTGTCCTCTCCTCTCCCCCTTTCCCTCCGTCCTTTCCTTTCCTGTCCTCTCCTTACCCCTTTCCCTCCATCCTTTCCTGTCCTCTCCTTACCCCTTTCCCTCCATCCTTTCCTGTCCTCTCCTTACCCCTTTCCCTCCGTCCTTTCCTGTCCTGTTTCCTCCCTTTCCTTTCCTTCCCTCCCTCCTCCTTTCCTGTCCTCTCCTTACCCCTTTCCCTCCATTTTCCTGTCCTCTCCTTACCCCTTTCCCTCCATCCTTTCCTGTCCTCTCCTTACCCCTTTCCCTCCATCCTTTCCTGTCCTCTCCTTACCCCTTTCCCTCCATCCTTTCCTGTCCTCTCCTTACCCCTTTCCCTCCATCCTTTCCTGTCCTCTCCTTACCCTTTCCCTCCATCCTTTCCTGTCCTCTCCTTGCCCCTTTCCCTCCATCCTTTCCTGTCCCCTCCCTCCTTTCCCCCTTTCCCTCCATCCTTTCCTGTCCTCTCCTTGCCCCTTTCCCTCCATCCTTTCCTGTCTCCCTCCATCCTCTCCTCCATACCCCTTTCCCTCCCCTCCATCCTTTCCTGTCCTCTCCTTACCCCTTTCCCTCCATCCTTTCCTGTCCTCTCCTTACCCCTTTCCCTCCATCCTTTCCTTTCCTGTCCTCCTCCCCTTTCCCTCCATCCTTTCCTTTCCCTCCATCCTTTCCCTCCATGTTTCCTGTCCTCTCCTTACCCCTTTCCCTCCATCCTTTCCTGTCCTCTCCTTACCCCTTTCCCTCCATCCTTTCCTGTCCTCTCCTTACCCCTTTCCCTCCATCCTTTCCTGTCCTCTCCTTACCCCTTTCCCTCCATCCTTTCCTGTCCTCTCCTTGCCCCTTTCCCTCCATCCTTTCCTGTCCTCTCCTTACCCCTTTCCTCCATCCTTTCCTGTCCTCTCCTTACCCCTTTCCCTCCATCCTTTCCTGTCCTCTCCTTACCCTTTCCCTCCATCCTTTCCTGTCCTCTCCTTACCCCTTTCCCTCCGTCCTTTCCTGTCCTCTCCTTACCCCTTCCCTCCATCCTTTCCTGTCCTTCCTCCTTTCCTGTTTCCTCTCTCCTTACCCCTTTCCCTCCGTCCTTTCTCTTTCCTGTCCTCTCCTTACCCCTTTCCCTCCATCCTTTCCTGTCTCCTTACCCCTTTCCCTCCTCCTGTCCCCTTTCCCTCCGTCCTTTCCTTTCCTGTCCTCTCCTTACCCCTTTCCCTCCGTCCTTTCCTTTCCTGTCCTCTCCTTACCCCTTTCCTCTCCTTGTCCTTCCTTTCCTGTCCTCTCCTTACCCCTTTCCCTCCATCCTTTCCTGTCCTCTCCTTACCCCTTTCCCTCCGTCCTTTCCTGTTCCTGTCATCTCCTTACCCCTTTCCCTCCATCCTTTCCTTTCCTGTCCTCTCCTTACCCCTTTCCCTCCGTCCTTTCCTTTCCTGTCCTCTCCTTACCCCTTTCCCTCCGTCCTTTCCTTTCCTGTCCTCTCCTTACCCCTTTCCCTCCGTCCTTTCCTTTCCTGTCCTCTCCTTACCCCTTTCCCTCCGTCCTTTCCTTTCCTGTCCTCTCCTTACCCCTTTCCCTCCGTCCTCTCCTTGCCCTTTCCTTTCCTGTCCTCTCCTTACCCCTTTCCCTCTGTCCTTTCCTTTCCTGTCCTCTCCTTACCCCTTTCCCTCCAGTCCTTTCCTTTCCTGTCCTCTCCTTGCCCTTTCCCTCCATCCTTTCCTGTCCTCTCCTTACCCCTTTCCCTCCGTCCTTTCCTTTCCTGTCCTCTCCTTGCCCCTTTCCCTCCGTCCTTTCCTTTCCTGTCCTCTCCTTACCCCTTTCCCTCCGTCCTTTCCTTTCCTGTCCTCTCCTTACCCCTTTCCCTCCATCCTTTCCTGACCTCTCCTTACCCCTTTCCCTCCGTCCTTTCCTTTCCTTTTCCTTTTTCTGTCCTCTCCTTACCCCTTTCCCTCCATCCTTTCCTGTCCTCTCCTTACCCCTTTCCCTCCATCCTTTCCTGTCCTCTCCTTACCCCTTTCCTCCATCCTTTCCTGTCCTTTCCTTTCCTGTCCTCCCCTTTCCCTCCACCCCTTTCCCTCCCTTTCCCTCCAGTCCTTTCCTTTCCTGTCCTCTCCTTACCCCTTTCCCTCCATCCTTTCCTGTCCTCTCCTTACCCCTTTCCCTCCGTCCTTTCCTGTCCTCTCCTACCCCTTTCCCTCCATCCTTTCCTGTCCTCTCCTTGCCCCTTTCCCTCCATCCTTTCCTGTCCTCTCCTTACCCCTTTCCCTCCGTCCTTTCCTTTCCTGTCCTCTCCTTCCCTTTCCTTTCCCCCCTCCATCCTTTCTTTCCTGTCCTCTCCTTACCCCCTTTCCCCTTTCCCTCAGTCCTTTCCTTTCCTGTCCTCTCCTTGCCCCTTTCCCTCCATCCTTTCCTGTCCTCTCCTTACCCCTTTCCCTCCATTCCTTTCCTGTCCTCTCCTTACCCCTTTCCCTCCATCCTTTCCTTTCCTGTCCTCTCCTTACCCCTTTCCCTCCATCCTTTCCTGTCCTCTCCTTACCCCTTTCCTCCATCCTTTCCTGCCCTCCTTACCCCTTTCCTCCATCCTTTCCTGTCCTGTCCTCTCCTTGCCCCTTTCCCTCCATCCTTTCATGTCCTCTCCTTACCCCTTTCCCTCCATCCTTTCCTGCCTCTCCTTACCCCTTTCCCTCCATCCTTTCCTGTCCTGTCCTCTCCTTGCCCCTTTCCCTCCATCCTTTCCTGTCCTCTCTTACCCCTTTCCATCTGTCCTTTCCTGTCCTCTCCTTACCCCTTTCCCTCCATCCTTTCCTGTCCTCTCCTTGCCCCTTTCCCTCCATCCTTTCCTGTCCTCTCCTTGCCCCTTTCCTCCATCCTTTCCTGTCCTCTCCTTACCCCTTTTTCCCTCCGTCCTTTCCTTTCCTGTCCTCCTCTCCTTACCCCTTTCCCTCCATCCTTTCCTGTCCTCCTCCTTGCCCCTTTTTCCCTCCATCCTTTCCTGTCCTCTCCTTGCCCCTTTCCCTCCATCCTTTCCTGTCCTCTCCTTGCCCTTTCCCTCCGTCCTTTCCTGTCCTCTCCTTGCCCCTTTCCCTCCATCCTTTCCTGTCCTCTCCTTACCCCTTTCCCTCCATCCTTTCCTGTCCTCTCCTTACCCCTTTCCCTCCGTCCTTTCCTTTCCTGTCCTCTCCTTACCCCTTTCCCTCCATCCTTTCCTGTCCTCTCCTTACCCCTTTCCCTCCATCCTTTCCTGTCCTCTCCTTACCCCTTTCCCTCCGTCCTTTCCTTTCCTGTCCTCTCCTTACCCCTTTCCCTCCATCCTTTCCTGTCCTCTCCTTACCCCTTTCCCTCCATCCTTTCCTGTCCTCTCCTTACCCCTTTCCCTCCATCCTTTCCTGTCCTCTCCTTACCCCTTTCCCTCCATCCTTTCCTGTCCTCTCCTTACCCCTTTCCCTCCCTCCATCCTTTCCTGTCCTTTCCTTTCCTGTCCTCTCTCCTTACCCCTTTCCCTCCATCCTTTCCTGTCCTCTCCTTACCCCTTTCCCTCCATCCTTTCCTGTCCTCTCCTTACCCCTTTCCCTCCATCCTTTCCTGTCCTCTCCTTACCCCTTTCCTCCGTCCTTTCCTGTCCTCTCCTTACCCCTTTCCTCCATCCTTTCCTGTCCTCTCCTTGCCTTTCCTCCATCCTTTCCTGTTTCCCTCCATCTTTCCTGTCCTCCTTGCCCCTTTCCCTCCCCTTTCCTGTCCTCCATTTCCCTCCATTCCTGTCCTCTCCCTTACCCCTTTCCCTCCATCCTTTCCTGTCCTCTCCTTGCCCCTTTCCTCCATTTCCTCCATTTTCCTGTCCTCTCCTTGCCCCTTTCCCTCCATCCTTTCCTGTCCTCTCCTAACCCCTTTCCCTCCGTCCTTTCCTTTCCTGTCCTCTCCTTACCCCTTTCCCTCCGTCCTTTCCTTTCCTGTCCTCTCCTTACCCCTTTCCCTCCATCCTTTCCTGTCCTCTCCTTACCCCTTTCCCTCCGTCCTTTCCTTTCCTGTCCTCTCCTTACCCCTTTCCCTCCGTCCTTTCCTTTCCTGTCCTCTCCTTACCCCTTTCCCTCCGTCCTTTCCTTTCCTGTCCTCTCCTTACCCCTTTCCCTCCATCCTTTCCTGTCCTCTCCTTACCCCTTTCCCTCCGTCCTTTCCTTTCCTGTCCTCTCCTTACCCCTTTCCCTCCGTCCTTTCCTTTCCTGTCCTCTCCTTACCCCTTTCCCTCCGTCCTTTCCTTTCCTGTCCTCTCCTTACCCCTTTCCCTCCGTCCTTTCCTTTCCTGTCCTCTCCTTACCCCTTTCCCTCCGTCCTTTCCTGTCCTCTCCTTACCCCTTTCCCTCCGTCCTTTCCTTTCCTGTCCTCTCCTTACCCCTTTCCCTCCGTCCTTTCCTTTCCTGTCCTCTCCTTACCCCTTTCCCTCCTTTCCTTTCCTGTCCTTTCCTTTCCTGTCCTCTCCTTCCTTACCCCTTTCCCTCTGTCCTTTCCTTTTTCCTGTCCTCTCCTTACCCCTTTCCCTCCATCCTTTCCTTTCCTGTCCTCTCCTTACCCCTTTCCCTCCATCCTTTCCTGTCCTCTCCTTACCCCTTTCCCTCCGTCCTTTCCTTTCCTGTCCTCTCCTTACCCCTTTCCCTCCGTCCTTTCCTTTCCTGTCCTCTCCTTACCCCTTTCCCTCCGTCCTTTCCTTTCCTGTCCTCTCCTTACCCCTCTCCCTCCATCCTTTCTGACCTCTCCTTACCCCTTTCCCTCCGTCCTTTCCTTTCCTTTCCTTTCCCTCCATCCTTTCCTGTCCTCACCTTACCCCTTTCCCTCCGTCCCCTTTCCCTCTCCTTACCCCTCCTTTCCTGTCCTCTCCTTACCCCTTTCCCTCCGTCCTTTCCTTTCCTGTCCTCCCCCTTACCCCTTTCCCTCCGTCCTTTCCTGTCCTCTCCTTACCCCTTTCCCTCCATCCTTTCCTATCCTCTCCTTACCCCTTTCCCTCCATCCTTTCCTGTCCTCTCCTTACCCCTTTCCCTCCATCCTTTCCTGTCCTCTCCTTACCCCTTTCCCTCCATCCTTTCCTGTCCTCCCCTTACCCCTTTCCCTCCATCCTTTCCTGTCCTCTCCTTACCCCTTTCCCTCCATCCTTTCCTGTCCTCTCCTTACCCTTTCCCTCCATCCTTTCCTGTCCTCTCCTTACCCTTTCCTCCATCCTTTCCTGTCCTCTCCTTGCCCCTTTCCTCCATCCTTTCCTGTCTTCTCCTTACCCCTTTCCCTCCATCCTTTCCTGTCCTCTCCTTACCCCTTTCCCTCCATCCTTTCCTGTCCTCTCCTTACCCTTTCCCTCCGTCCTTTCCTTTCCTGTCCTCTCCTTACCCCTTTTTCCCTCCATCCTTTCTTTCCTGTCCTCTCATACCCCTTTCCCTCCATCCTTTCCTGTCCTCTCCTTGCCCCTTTCCCTCCGTCCTTTCCTTTCCTGTCCTCTCCTTACCCCTTTCCCTCCATCCTTTCCTGTCCTCTCCTTACCCCTTTCCCTCCATCCTTTCCTGTCCTCTCTTTACCCATTTCCCTCCGTCCTTTCCTTTCCTTTCCTCCCCCTCACCCCTTTCCCTCCGTCCAGTGGGCTACCTGCTTCCACTAGCCTAGTCCTTAAAAGTCTATTGATGCACCTGTGAGTCAATTGAAGTAACATTTTAAAAATCCCAATCACACATCCATCAGTTTACGCTGCGGAGAAAGGTGTCTGAGCTCCAACAACTGTTTTTTTATTTTTATATTTAACTCCTTATTTTGCGCACTGAACATTCTCTATATATACACCACCACCACCTCCACAAACACAACCTCTACCACCACCTCCACAAACACCATCTCTACCACCACCTCCACAAACACCATCTCTACCACCACCACCTCTACCACCACCTCCACAAGCACCGTCTCTGCCACCAGCCGCCTCTGCCGCCGCCTTTCTGCCACAGCCTCCTGATCACAGCCCCCCCCTGCCTCGTCACCGCCTCCACCATATCACCTCCATCCTTCTGCCACCACAGCCACCTTTCCACATCATCATCCTCTCCACTACCACCTTTCCAGCCCCTTTCCTGCCTCTCCTTACCCCTTTCCCTGAGCACCTTTCCTGTCCTCTCTGCCCCTTTTCCATCCTCCACCTCATGATCCCTCATCCTCCACCTCCACAGCCACCACCACCACCACAGCCACCTACCAGCCCCTTTCCCTCCTCCAGCACCACCTCCTCTGCCCCACCTCCTCCAGCCACCACCTCTTTCACCACCACCTCCTCCACCTCCTGGCCACCACCACAGCCACTTTCCAGCCCCACTGTCCACCACCTCCTCAGCCACCACCACTTCTATCCCTCTGTCCATCTCTGCCACCACCACCTCGACAGCCACCACCACCTCTGCCACCTCTGCCACCACCACCTCTGCCACCCTGTCCTCAGCCACAACCACCTCTCACACCACCACCTCTGCCACCACCACCTCTATCACCTGGCCTCTGCCGCCACCTCTGCCGCCACCTCTGCCACCACCACCTCTGCCACCTCAGGCCGCCACCTCCACCACCACCACCACCTCTGCCACCACCTCCTCAGACCACCACCTCTGCCTCAGGCCACCGCCTCCACCACCACCGCCACCACCTCTGCCACCACCTCCTCGACCACCAGCACCTCAACCACCGCCATCATCACCTCCACCACCTCTGCCACCTGGACCACCACCACCTCTGCCACCACTACCTCTGCCACCATCATCTCTGCCACCTTTCCCTCCAAAAGACCTCTGCCCTCAAACACCACCTGCCTCTGCCACCACCTCTGCCACCACCATCATCACCTCCACCTCCTCTGCCACCCCACCTCTGCCACCAGCACCTCCACCACCAGCACCTCTGCCACCACCACCTCTGCCACCACCATCATCACCTCCACCACCTCTGCCACCTGGACCACCGCCACCTCTGCCACCACTACCTCTGCCGCCGCCTTTACCTCTGCCACCTTCCTCTGCCACCTCAAACACCACCACCCTAGCCACCTCTACCACCACCACCTCTGCCACCACCATCATCACCTCACCACCTCTGCCACCACCACCTCTGCCACCTTCACAGCCACCTCCACCTCCTCCTGACCACCTCTGCCACCACCACCTCTGCCACCACCTCCTCAGCCACCACCACCTCTGCCGCCACCTCTGCCACCTGGACCGCCACCGCCTCTGCCACCGCCACCTCTGCCACCACCACCTCTTGCCACATACCTCTGCCTCCTCCACCACCACCACCACCTCTGCCACCACCTCCTCAGCCACCACCACCTCTGCCTCCTCAAACACCACCATCTCCACCACCACCACCACCACCTCTGCCACCACCTCCTCAGCCACCAGCACCTCAGCCACCACCATCATCACCTCCACCACCTCTGCCACCTGGACCACCACCACCTCTGCCACCACTACCTCTCTGCCACCATCTCTGCCACCACGGACCTCTGCCACCTCAAACACCACCACCACCTCTGCCACCACCACCTCTGCCACCACCATCATCACCTCACCACCTCTGCCACCACCACCTCTGCCACCAGCACCTCCACCACCACCACCTCTGCCACCACCACCTCTGCCACCATCATCACCTCACCTCCACCGCCTCTGCCACCTGACCACCACCACCTCTGCCGCCACTGCTCTGCCGCCACCAGCCCTCTGCCACCACGACCTCTGCCGCCTCAAACCACCACCACCACCTCTGCCTCTGCCGCCTCTGCCTGCCCACCATCATCACCTCCACCACCTCTGCCACCACCACCTCTGCCACCTTCACAACCCCCCTCCACCTCATCACAACCACCTCTGCCACCACCACCTCTGCCGCCGCCTCCTCAACCACCACCACCTCTGCCGCCGCCTCTGCCACCTGGACCACCACCACCTCTGCCACCGCCACCTCTGCCACCGCCACCTCTGCCACAACCACCTCTGCCACCTCAAACACCACCACCTCCACCGCCGCCACCACCACCTCTGCCACCACCTCCTCAGCCACCGCCACCACCTCTGCCGCCACCACTGCTGCCGCCACCTCTGCCGCCGCCACCTGCTGCCTCAAACACCCCACCTCCACCGCCGCCACCACCTCTGCCGCCACCTCCTCATCTGACCGCCACCACCTCCACCTCCTGACCACCTCTGCCACCACCACCTCTGCCACCACCTCCTCTGCCACCTCCACAACCACCACCTCCACCTCCACGACCACCTCTGCCACCTGCCTCTGCCACCACCACCTCCACCACCACCACCTCTGCCACCACCACCTCTGCCATCGCCACCTCTGCCATCGCCGCCTCTCCACCTCCACCATCCTCCAGCACCTCTGCCACCATCATCCGGATCACCACCTCCACCATCACCACATCACCTTCACCACCACCGCCAGCCCCACCACCTCTGCCACCACCATCTCCTCTGCCACCACCACCTGCCACCACCACCTCTGCCACCACCACCTCTGCCATCATGCCTCTGCCACCTCCACCACCTCCTCACCACCATCCCCCACCGCCATCACCACCTACATCACCTCCACCATCTCACCACCACCACCACATCACCTGCACCACCTCCACCAGCCCCACTACCACCGCCTCCTCAGCCACCACCACTTCTATCGCCGTCTCTGCCACCGCCTCTGCCACCTCTGCCTCAAACACCGCCCATCACCCCACCGCCACCGCCACCTCTGCCGCCTCTGCCTCAAACACCACCGCACCCAACCACCGCACTCTGCCACCACCACCTCTGCCACCACAGCCACTACCAGCCCCACTGCCACCACATCCTCCACCACCACCACTTCTATCTGCCGTCTCTGCCACCACCCACCTCTGCCACCTCTGCTGCCTCAGACACCACCACCTCTGCCACAACCACCTCCACCACAACCACCTCTGCCACCACCACCTCTGCCACAGCCACCTCTGCCACCACCTCCTCAGCCACCACAACCTCAGCCACCACCACCTCTGCCATCTGCCACCTCTGCCACCACCACCTCTGCCACCAGCACATCCACCACCACCACCCTCTGCCACAGCCACCTCTGCCGCCACCTCTGCCACCACCACCTCTGCCACCACCACCGCATCTGCCGCCACCACCTCTGCAACCACCTCTGCCACCACCACCACTCTGCCACCTCCTGACCACCACCTCCACCTCCACACCACCTCTGCCACCACCACCTCTGCCACCACCTCTTCAGCCACCACCACCTCTGCCACCACCACCTCTGCCACCTGGACCACCACCGCTCTGCCACCACCTCTGCCACCACCACCTCTGCCACCACCACCTCTGCCACCTCAAACACCACCACCTCCACCACCACCACCACCTCTGCCACCACCTCCTCCTGACCACCACCTCCACCTCACAGCCACCTCCTGCCATCTGCCACCACCTCTGCCACCATCCTCTGCCGCCTCGACCACCACCACCTCCACAACCACCACCTCCACCTCCACAGCCACCTGCTGCCACCACCTCCACCACCACCACCTCTGCCACCACCACCTCTGCCATCGCCACCTCTGCCATCGCCACCTCTGCCACCTCCACCACCTCCTCCAGCACCTCTGCCACCACCATCATCACGTCCACCACCTCCACCATCACCTCTGCATCACCTTCCACCGCCACCAGCCCCACCACCTCTGCCACCATCTCCTCTGCCACCACCACCTCTGCCACCACCACCTCTGCCATCGCCACCTCTGCCACCTCCCGCACCTCATCCACCGCCATCCCCCACCGCCGTCACCCCCACGTCACCTCCACCAGCTCCACCACCGCCGCCACATCACCTGCACCGCCTCCACCGTCACCACATCAGCTTCGGCCACCACCACTGCCACATCACCTCCACTGCCACCACTACCACATCACCTGCGCCGCCGCCGCCACATCACCTTCACCACCGCCACCACCACCACCAGCACTGCCACCACTGCCACCAACACTACCACCACTACCACCACCACCACCACCACCACCACCACCACCCACTACCACCACTGCCACATCACACTCCACTACCACCACTGCCACATCACCTCCACCCACCACTGCCACATCACCCACTACCACCACCGCCACATCACCTACACCACCACCACCACCACCAACACTGCCACCACCACCACCGCCACCCCACCACCACCACCACCAACCGCCACCGCCGCCACCACCACCACCACCAGCACCACCACCGCCACCACCAGCACCACCACCGCCACCAGCCCACCACCACCACCACCACCACCACCAGCACTGCCACCACTGCCACATCACCTCCACTGCCGCCGCCGCCACATCACCTCCACCACCACCACCACACCACCGCCACCACCACCACCACCACCACCACCAGCACCACCACCACCACCACCACCACCACCAGCACCACCACCACCACCACCAGCACCACCACCACCACCACCACCACCAGCACCACCACCACCACCACCACCACCAGCACCACCACCACCACCACCACCACCAGCACCACCACCACCACCACCACCACCTCCACCACCACCACCACCACCACCAGCACCAGCACCACCAGCACCAGCACCACATCACCTCCACCATCACCTCCACCACCTCCACCACCACCACCACATCACCTCCACCACCTCCACCACCACTACCACATCACCTCCACTACCACCACTACCACCACCACATCACCCCCACCACCAGAGATGCTGTAATATATTTCACAGTAATATTTTCCTTACTGTAAAACATAACAGGATCCTTGCATCAACTCTGATGCCTGGATGCTGAACAGTTGTACAGCTAATAACCCAGAGACTGGAGACTGGTAGAAGACTAGATGTCAGTGAGTCAAAACAAAACTGAAGTTAAACTCTCAAATGCCTCTTGGAGTGTTCCTGCATCTACTGTAGCCCCGGCAGTGACACCTTATCCCATCATAGAGCCATCACACACACACACACACACACACTGTGACAGCAGGTGGTGTGTGACATATCAACAACTCTCTGTTCTGTCGCTAACAGCTAGCAGGGTTTAATGGCCCTCAGCTCTGTTCTGTCGCTAACAGCTAGCAGGGTTTAATGGCCCTCAGCTCTGTTCTGTCGCTAACAGCTAGCAGGGTTTAATGGCCCTCAGCTCTGTTCTGTCGCTAACAGCTAGCAGGGTTTAATGGCCCTCAGCTCTGTTCTGTCGCTAACAGCTAGCAGGGTTTAATGGCCCTCAGCTCTGTTCTGTCGCTAACAGCTAGCAGGGTTTAATGGCCCTCAGCTCTGTTCTGTCGCTAACAGCTAGCAGGGTTTAATGGCCCTCAGCTCTGTTCTGTCGCTAACAGCTAGCAGGGTTTAATGGCCCTCAGCTCTGTTCTGTCGCTAACAGCTAGCAGGGTTTAATGGCCCTCAGCTCTGTTCTGTCGCTAACAGCTAGCAGGGTTTAATGGCCCTCAGCTCTGTTCTGTCGCTAACAGCTAGCAGGGTTTAATGGCCCTCAGCTCTGTTCTGTCGCTAACAGCTAGCAGGGTTTAATGGCCCTCAGCTCTGTTCTGTCGCTAACAGCTAGCAGGGTTTAATGGCCCTCAGCTCTGTTCTGTCGCTAACAGCTAGCAGGGTTTAATGGCCCTCAGCTCTGTTCTGTCGCTAACAGCTAGCAGGGTTTAATGGCCCTCAGCTCTGTTCTGTCGCTAACAGCTAGCAGGGTTTAATGGCCCTCAGCTCTGTTCTGTCGCTAACAGCTAGCAGGGTTTAATGGCCCTCAGCTCTGTTCTGTCGCTAACAGCTAGCAGGGTTTAATGGCCCTCAGCTCTGTTCTGTCGCTAACAGCTAGCAGGGTTTAATGGCCCTCAGCTCTGTTCTGTCGCTAACAGCTAGCAGGGTTTAATGGCCCTCAGCTCTGTTCTGTCGCTAACAGCTAGCAGGGTTTAATGGCCCTCAGCTCTGTTCTGTCGCTAACAGCTAGCAGGGTTTAATGGCCCTCAGCTCTGTTCTGTCGCTAACAGCTAGCAGGGTTTAATGGCCTTCAGTCCTCCACACATATTATTACTTTGTGTTCCACTCCCCCCTCCATCTCCAACCCACAGCAGTTCCTTTCTGCTCCTATTTTTAAGTACAAGTGATGTCAATTAGGGACCTCCATGAAGGCAGCAGGCGGCAGGCAGCAGACAGTCACAGCAATGAGAGGAGAGAGGAAATTGTCTTTATTCTCCCCTCTCTCTCCCCCTCTTTTCCCTCTTCCTTCCCCTCTCATGTCTCTCCCCTTCTCCCCCTCATCTCCCTCCTCCTCATCCCCCCACCTCCCTCCCCATCTCCTACCTCCGCTTCATCATCTCTCTCCTCCTCTTTCTCCCCCTCACCTCCCCCTCTCTCCTCCTCTCTCTCCCCTTTTCCTCCCTCCTCCTCCCCACCAGAACCACTCACCCTCTCCATTGCTCACTTCCTCAGCTTTCCACGATCAGCTATTCTATGTTGAGAACAACGCACACAACGCAGAATTCTCTCTCTCTCTGTCTCTGTCTCTCTCTCTCTGTCTCTCTCTCTGTCTCTCTCTCTGTGTTTCTCTCTCTCTCTCTCTGTCTCTCTCTCTTTGTCGCTCTCTCTGTCTCTCTCTCTGATCAAATATAATATCTGTTGTGTCTCTCTCTGTCTCTATATATCTATATATCTATATGTCTATATCTATATATATGTCTATATAATGTCTCTCTCTCTCTCTCTCTGTCTCTCTCTCTTTTTGATAGCTCTAATATGTCTCTCTCTCTGTCAAAAAATCTCTCTATGTGTCTCTCTCTCTGTCTCTCTCTCTCTATCTCTATCTCTCTCTCTCTCTGTCTCTCTCTCTCTGTCTCTCTCTCTGTCGCTCTCTGTCGTTCTCTCTCTCTCTCTGTCTCCCTCTCTGTCACTCTCTCTATGTGTCTCTCTCTCTCTCTCTCTCTCTCTCTCTCTGTCTCTCTCTCTGTCTCTCTCTCTGTCGCTCGCTGTCGTTCCCTCTCTCTCTCTGTCGCTCTCTGTCGTTCTCTCTCTCTCTCTGTCTCTCTCTCTCAATTCAATTCAACTCAGTTCAAAGGGCTTTATTGGCATGGCAAACATATAGACAATAAATAAATAGACAATAAACAAAAGGGAAATAAACAAAATGAACAGTAAATATAACACAAAGGTTTTTAATAATGTAGACATTTCATGTTGTAACAATGTACAAATAAACAGATAATAATTGGTAGTATGTCTCTCTCTCTCTCTGTCTCTCCTTCCCTCTGTCTCTCCTCTCTCCCTCCCCCCCTCCCTCTCTCCCTCCCTCCCTCCCTAAATCCCTCCCTCCTCCCTCCCTCCCTCCCTCCTCCCTCCCTCCCTAAATAATAATCTAAATCTCTGTCTCTCTCTGTCTCTCTCTGTCTCTCTCTGTCTCTCCCTCCCTCCTCCCTAAATAAAAATAAAAAAATAAATAAAATAAATAAAATATCTAAATAAAATAAAAAATATCTAAAAATAAATAAATAAAATAAAAAAAATCCCTAAATAAAATATCTAAAAATCCCTCTCTCTCTCTGTCTCTCTAATGTCTCTCTCTGTCTCTCTCTGTGTCTCCCTAAAAATAATCTCTGTCTCTCTCTGTCTCTCTCTGTCTCTCTCTGTCTCTCCCCTCCCTCCCTCCCTCCCTCCCTCCCTCCCTCCCTCCCTCCCTCCCTCCCTCCCTCCCTCCCTCTCTCTCTCTGTCTCTCTGTCTCTCTGTCTCTCTGTCTCTCTGTCTCTCCCTCCCTCTGTCTCTCTGTCTCTGTCTCTCCCTCCCTCTCTCAGTCTCTCTGTCTCTCCTCCCTCCCTCAGTCTCTCTGTCTCTCCCTCCCTCTCTCAGTCTCTCTGTCTCTCCCTCCCTCTCTCAGTCTCTCTCTCCCTCCCTCCCTCCCTCCCTCCCTCCCTCCCTCCCTCCCTCCCTCCTCTCCTCCCTCCCTCCCTCCCTCCCCTCCCTCCCTCTCTCAGTCTCTCTGTCTCTCCCTCCCTCCCTCTCTATCTCTCTGTCTCTCCCTCTATGTCTATCTCTCCGTCTCTCTGTCTCTCCCTCCCTCTCTCTGTCTCTCTCTCTATGACTATCTCTCTGTCTCTCTGTCTCTCTCTCTATGCCTCTCTCTCCCTCTCTCTCTCTCTCTCTCGCTATATCTCTCCCCCCTCTCTGTCTCTG